>NC_059284.1:10195249-10225249 GCF_017591435.1 Portunus trituberculatus
CTCTCTCTCTCTCTCTCTCTCTCTCTCTCTCTCTCTCTATATATAAGCGTGTTCATGTAACCTTTTTTTTCAAGTCGTTCCTTTGAAATGACGAATAACATGAAGCGTTGATGCGATTATGATGACGATTCTCTCTCACTTCCATGTTTTTTATTCAATCTTCCTTTGCCAACTAATTTCAAGGTTCGTTTATTAACTTGATAACTGCAAATGATGAAATCCCCTGAATTTATCCTTTTTTTTCTTTTTATTCCGTTTTTTTCTCTTATTTAATTGAGTTTTGTCGTTTGGTGTGTGTGTGTGTGTGTGTGTGTGTGTGTGTGTGTGTGTGTGTGTGTGTGTGTGTGTGTGTGTGTGTGTGTGTTTCTTCCTTTTTTTATATTGTTTCTCATTTTCTATACCTTTTCATATTTTCTGTCTCATTTCCTTCCATATTTTCTATTCTACCCTTGTGTTCCTTTTCCTTTTCCGTGTTTGCTTTTTTTTTCTCTTCCTTTCTATTTATTTTCTATTACGATCTTCTTTTTCCCCAACAATCTGCACATTTTTCTTCCTCCACGACTTTCTTTCCAACAGTTTGTCTTTTATCTTTTTCTTGTTCTTTTTAACCCAGTCACATTTTTTTCTTTCAATTTTTACAGTCCTCTCTTTTTAAACCATATTTCTTTGTTTCCCTCTCCCTTTCAGCTCTATTTTCACTTACTTGTATTTCTATCTCTTTTTTCCTATTAACTTTGCATCCTTTCTCCAGCTTGTCCTCGATTTCAACCCTTTTCTTCACTGGCCGGTATTTCGAGTTATTTTTCTTCCATTACCTTTGCATTTCTTCAGTTTGTTCTCTCGTTTTCTGTTTCCTCCTTGCTGTGTTGACATGACTTCTGAGCCTCACCTTCCCTTCTCCGGGTCAGGTGAAGGCAAGTCGTGAATCTCAGGAAGCAATCAGCACCTCTCCTGCCTGACTGAAGCAAAGGTGAGGTGGCAAATGTACTCATGGATCTCACGGTATTCAGAAATGCCTTGTCTTTTCACCACGGTAGTTTTTCAAGTCTCCTTTAGACAACTAGCTGGGTTTTCCTAATGATCAGTTAGAAATTTTGCTAATGCATCACCATAACTATAAAAATACCCTTAAAAACATGAGTATCTTCAATTAGAGCTTTTGGAAACAGTCGCTGTGAGAATGCAAAGCGTTTCTGAATAGGGCTGTCAGTTTGATTTTCACTTGTCTTTCTGTTCATTTGTCTGTGTGTCTGTGTGTCTGTTTGTATTAGTGGTAGATATTTTTGAGTGGTATTTATGTTCTGTAGTTTTTTTTATTTATTATTATTTTTTATAGAGAGTTTGAGTGGTGGGTGAGTTGGTATTTTCTCTCTCTCTCTCTCTCTCTCTCTCTCTCTCTCTCTCTCTCTCTCTCTCTCTCTCTCTCTCTCTCTCTCTCTCTCTCTCTCTCTCTCTCTCTCTCTCTCTCTCTCTCTCTCTCTCTCTCTCTCTCTCTTCCTCCCTCCATCCCTCCCTCCATCCCTCCCTCTCATCCTCCCTTCTTCCCTCTTTCCCTCTCTTCCTCCCTTTCTCTCTCCCTTCTTCCCTCCCTTTCCACGCACAAAATTCAAAGTTTCCAATCAACCTAAGCCTCACCACGTGGCCTTTGTCAATTACCCACCTGAGTAAGTGTGTATGGGCGTGAAAAGCAGGTCGTTAAATGTTTTTAGTGAATAATTTGCCGTCAATCAGAAAAAAATAACTGTTTGGAATTCATTTATCCTCAAGAGGTCGACCGTACAAACAGGCAGGTATGTGGACGGGTGAATGGGTTAACAGGTAAAAATAAAGAGACAGTTACGCAAAGGGAATTTTTTTTTTTTATTTTTTATTTTGCAGTAGAAGAAAAATAGAAAATACGTGAAGGAAAAAATGCTTGTGTTCGTAGCGTGAGCAGGAAAGGGGGAAAAACTTGTAAAAGAAATACTGTGTACCCATGCACGCCCACATACATAGACAAACACACACACACACACACACACACACACACACACACACACACACACACACACACACACACACACACACACACACACACACACACACACACCTCATAAATCTTTCATACTCGTGAATCAGGTGAAGTATGAATACAAGGAAGACCAATTCTACCTTTCCTAACCTCATTCAAACCTAACCTAACTTAACGTAACCTAACCTCACCTCACCTGACTTGACCTGACCTTACCTCACCTCACTTCACCTCACGTCACTTCACCTCACCCAACACACCTCACCCAACCCAACCCAATCTGACCTAACCTAACCTAACCTAACCTAACCTACTCTAACTTAACCTAACCTAACCTAACCATTAACTAACCTACCTAACCTATTATTGTCCTTGCTCCCTCTACATTCCCTTTGGTCATTACCCTTTATTTGGCGCAGTTAAAGGGAGGCAGAGAGCTATTCCCATTAACACGAGTTGGTAATTCTCTTATCCTTCCCCTTCTCCCTTTCTCTCCTTCTTCTCTCCTTTTGTTGATATTCCCTCCTTGTTCTTGTTCTTGTTCTCTTGCTATTGTTTCGTGTATTATTATCTTTTGTCTTTTATTTGTTGTTCTTTTGTTTTTCTGTTGTATTTTCCCTCTGTTTCCTCCTTCTCTTTTATTTTTGTCTAATTCCATCTTTCGTTTTTTTTTCCCGTTTGTTTTTATTTTCTCTCTCTTTATCCCTTCTCTCCTTCTCCTACCTTCTTATTCAGCATCTTCACCTTATTATCTCTTTTTTTATTGTTCTTCTTTTATCTTCTTTTCTTTATGGTTATTTTTTTATCATCTTTCCTCTCCCCACTCTCCTTCATCGCATTTTCCTTTTTTCTCCAGTTCTCATGTTCCTCTTCTTCTTCTTCTTCTCCTTCCTTTTTCTTGTCATCTTGTTTCCTTCCTTCACATCTCTTACTCGTCTTTCCTCTCTCTTTTAATTCCTTCTCTCTCATTTATTTCCTTCTTTTTCTATTTTCTCGTTGTCTTACGTTTTTTTCTTTCTATTTTCTTTCTTCCTTTTTTTTCTTCTTTCACGTCTTTTGTGTTTGCTAATAACTTGTTTGATTTCATTCATTCCATATTTCTCCTTTCCATTCCTTCCTTCATTCCATTTTTCATTCATTATTTTCATCCAGTATAGTTTCCTGCCTTTCGTTCCTTCACTTCTTTGATACCTCTGTTAAAGACCCTTCCTTCATATTCCATGCTTTCATTTTCCCTTCATTCCTTCACTCCAATAACTCTCTATCCCCCGTCGTTTCTTCCTTCACTTCATTCACGCCCCCGTTAATAATCTCTCGTCCATTTTTCCACTGAGCAGTTTCTCTTCTATTCTTTCACTTCACTTCAGTAATTCCCTTCCGTCCACCCGTCCTTACCATAGTTCCCCTTCCCTTCCTTTCACGGTGGGTCACGATCAGCGGACCCCGATTTCTTTATGTTCATTGGAGGAGAAAATGGGAAGCTGCCAGGCATTTGACAGTCCAGAGGTAGGTTGAGATTCTTTGTTCTTCGAGGCGACTTGGGTGAAAAAAAGCTGTGTTTCTGGAGGTAGGGAACGCAAATAATCTTCCTTTTCACACATTTCCGACCGGTTTGGTAGGGTACACGTCTCCCATCTTCCCCTTAGCTGTCTCTTCTCCTTCTCCTTCGCCTTTCTTCCCTCCTGTTTGCGTGAGGTGAAAGAAAACGAAGGAAAACGTGCTGTGTTTATATTATAGGTGGTTGTGGTGGTCGTGATGGCGGCGGTGGTGGTGGTGGTCGTCTCGTTACCGTGAAAGAGAGAGAGAGAGAGAGAGAGAGAGAGAGAGAGAGAGAGAGAGAGAGAGAGAGAGAGATGAGGAAAATAAAAGAAACGAAGAAAAATAAGGAATTCAAGGATTTGTTTTTCCTTTTTCCCTTCCTTTTTGCAGATAAGAAATAATAGTTTTCCAGCTGCCCCTGCGCCCCCCCCCCTGCTCCCTAGATGGTCTTGCTTTTGTGAGGAGGACCTTTTTTTGGCCTTTTATTCCCGTTTTCTTTTTTCCTTTTGTGAACAAGTGCTGGTTAGGTAAAGAAAACAAATAAAGAAGAGACAAAACAAAAAAACAAGAGCAATAATATGAAAAAAAAACAACGCAATGAAGTATCGGACAGAGAGAGAGAGAGAGAGAGAGAGAGAGAGAGAGAGAGAGAGAGAGAGAGAGAGAGAATAGTGGGTCCTGTTTCTGTCACTTGTGTGTATCCCTGTAGTCTTCCCCAATTATTGTCCATTACTAAGTGACAGGGAGAGAGAGAGAGAGAGAGAGAGAGAGAGAGAGAGAGAGAGAGAGAGAGAGAGAGAGAGAGAGAGAAATAAGGCTGTTAAAACTAATAAAAACAGGAAATAATCTGAAATCTCACCCCCATACTTTCTCTCTCTCTCTCTCTCTCTCTCTCTCTCTCTCTCTCTCTCTCTCTCTCTCTCTCGTGTCCAATCTCGCGGCCCTTCCCCTTCCTCCATCTCTGTCGAAACCAACAGATGAGAAACTTTTAATATTAGTTTTAGAGATGGTCTTTTCCAGGTGGCCTCTCTTAGACCATATATTGGCCGGATTGATAGCTTCGTCTGACGAGGAGGAGGAGGAGGAGAAGGAGCAAGACGAGGAGGAGGAGGGAGAACTGAGAGGAAAAGACGAGGATAGTATGAGATGGAATAATCAGGGGAATAGAGAAAATAGAAGTGTTTAAAGAAGGTTTTGGCGTTTCTCCCCCTCTCATCTTCTCCTCGCTGCTTGAGAATGAAAAGGAGGAAAGGGAAAAGGGGTAAAAAAAAAACATATTATGCAAATGAAACCTGGCGGTCCTCTCGGCGCATCCATACTTCTTCAGATTTAAATAGATTTCGTAGCGGTGGTAATAATTCATGAGGGGAAAAAAGGGGGAAAGGGGAAAAATCGATTCCTATTTCCCCTCTCTGTGGAAACTCGAATAAATAGTGGTTAGTTTTCCTTTTCCATTCATTTGTGAAGTCAAGTGGATTGGTTAATGTATTTTGCAGTGGTGTGGTGACGTGAAGGAATGTGTGGTGGTGGTGGTGGTGGTGGTGGTGTTGTGAAGTTGTCTGTATGTATATATGGCTAAAATAGTTGGTTGTAGTAGTAGTCGTAGCAGTAGTAGTAGTAGTAGAAGTAGTAGTAGTAGTAGTAGTAGTAGTAGTAGTAGTAGTAGTAGTAGTAGTAGTATAGTAATTGTAGTAATAGTAGCAGCAGTAGTTCATTATGTAAATAGACAGATGAATAGTTGGATAGATAGACAGGCAGACAGACGGACAGAGAGAGAGAGAGAGAGAGAGAGAGAGAGAGAGAGAGAGAGAGAGAGAGAGAGAGAGAGGAGGATGATGGCGTTGAGGAGGAAAGGCAAGGAATTGTGTGGGAGGACAAGAGAGAGAGAGAGAGAGAGAGAGAGAGAGAGAGAGAGAGAGAGAGAGAGAGAGAGAGAGAGAGAGAAGAAACGAAAGGATCAAAGGAGTGGAATAAAAAGAAAGGAATCAGAAATAATGAGTCACACTAATTATTGGTTATCTTTTTTTAATATCAATGTTTTCTTCGGTGCCATTGATGGATTCTCTTTCTTCCTTCGAGCACAAGTCATTTATTCAGTTACTTTCATGTTAGCGAGTGTTGTTCTGCCGTCTGTGATAAGCGTTCATTTTTCTTTTTTTCTTGTTCATTTAGTTTTGTTAGTTCAATCTCTGCAGTGTGATGTTTTAGTGTGTACTGGCAAGGTGTTGTAGTAGTAGTAGTAGTAGTTGTTGTTGTTGTTGTAATAGTAGTAGTAGTAATGGGAGTAGTAGTAATGGGAGTAGTAGTAATGGTTGTAGTAGTTGTAGTAGTAGTAGTTTTTTTTTGTTGTTGTAGAGATTGAAGTGGTGGTGGTGGTGGTGGTTGTAAAGAAAATAAAGAAAAATGATAAAGAAAATCCAATAAAAATAAGTAAATAGCAGCAACAACAATAAGTACCATAGCAATTCCCCCCCTCTCTCTCTCTCTCTCTCTCTCTCTCTCTCTCTGAAACACACAAACACTGCAATCCTCAACACCCAACTCTTCACACCTCACACTCCATAACAAAGCGTGTCAGGCGAGCCCAAGTGTTATAGATAGCGTGCGGCGTCACCCCCAGCCAGCCCGTAAGTCTCTCCGCCGCTGGGATATACGAGAGGATAATCAGCGTGCGATAACATATAACTCAGACAGCGATAATTGGTGTCCGGCAGCCACTCGGAGCGACTCGAGGTGTCTGGTGCGCGATAACCCTAAACTCCAATCGATACCCCAGCCGACCTTCGCCGCCCCGCATCCAAATTGCCGTACACGACCATCCACTTTTCTCTATTTTTCCTCTGCCACTGAATAGAAGGTGACTCCGAGCTCCTATTTTGCCGGTGTCTATACGAGTAAGATAACTTCTGGAAAAAATGAACGGTGTATGCTTTTTTTTTCTATCTTTCTCACTCTTTCTCTCTTTCGCGCTCTCACTCTCCGAAGTTGGTGAGATAAAGTTGAGAAACGTGCTGTGTGGGTTGTTATTTTGTTAGTTTTTGCTCACGAAAAGATTGAGGAGGAAAAAAGCGAAAGAAACAAGTAATGGAGGAAAATGCTTGCCAAAAATTTTTCATACCCATTTGAGAAACTTGATTAATTGTTTTTATTTTTCATTTGAGTTTATTTTGTTATTTTTTTTCAATCTGCCTCGTAAGAATAGAATAAAGAGTGCAAAAGAAGGATGATAATGGAGGAATATGTTACAAAAATATCAGTGTACTAGTAGATTAGAGAATTGGTATGTTAGAATGCTCCTGTTTTGAAGGTTTATGTGGCGATGTTCAGGTTCAGAAAAAAAAGGGGGAAAAAAAACTAGATTAAAAAAAAAAATGAAAAATGGAAATAGCCACAAGCAACAAAGGAATACACTCGCAAATGTTAGCTGGATAAATTCAAAGCCAGGAATGTGTGCCGTGGTTCCTGTTATTTTTGTGTTTGTTTTGTTTTTGTGGACATCAACCAAAAAAAAGCAGAAAATACGAATTAAAAAGGCAAGAAGAGGAATTACGAGAAATATATTAGATGAAAATTTAGAAAGACGTGAAATAGAATAGCTGTTTTTGTTGATTTTATGCTGGACACTTAACAAGAAAATAGCAAATAAAAATCGCAGAAAAAGAAAAGGAAAAGAAAAAGAAAGAAAACGGATGAAAAATGAGCTCATAAAAAGTGCTTGAGATTTATAGTCTTGAAAAAAATATTATGGTTTTTATTATTTTTTACAGATTTATTGTTAACCAAAAAAAAAAAAAAACAACACTGAAATGAAGCAGATAATAGAAAGATTAGCAAGTCATGAGTGAGAATACAAACAATGAGCCGCAATCTTACATATCCACGATGACAAGGACACTTTTCTCTTTATATAATTCATTTGCCACGAATTTCCTTCTAAAAAAGCGAAGAATAATGGAAGCAAATAAGAGAGAGAAAGCAGAAACACGTTTACGAAAAAATGCTTGCAAGGAATCACGACATCCAAGTAAAGGGGATTACTGGCTTTAGACAACTGGATTTACTCTCTTGAAGGCTCATAGAAGTCACATTCGATTCCCTTCTCTGTACGTTGCCTTCCTCTGAACGCAGTGAATCGCCGTCCATACGAGATGATTTCCTAGGCGAGTATTTGACGCAAACAAGTTCTATAGACGAAGAGAATGACACATAAAAATAAAGGCGATTTGCTCCTGCATCAGCGTTTTGAAGAAATGTGAATTATATTATGAAGGAAAAGAATCTCGTGTCTTTGATGTGGAGAGACGATGAGACGATTGATGGAAGAGAGATAAAGGACAAAATGTGGCGAAGGAAGAAAGACGCTTACTGAGGGAAAAGAAGAGCAGATAGGATTGAAACAAGGGAAGGAAGAGGATAAGGGCAAAGAGAGAGGAAAGAGAGCTAATTGGAGAGAAAAGAAGAGTTACTGTGGAGGGAAAGAAGAAAGGAGAGAAGGAGCAAAAAGGAAATAAAGAGGGACTATATTTATTGAGAAAGGAACAGAGGATACAAATGAAAGGAGGGAAGATGAAAAAAAAGAGAAGACATGATTGAAAGAAACAAGGAAAGAGAGAAGGGGAAAATAGGAAAAAATAAAGGTAATAGAGAAAGGAATATATGATACAAATAAAAGGAAGAGAGGAACAGGAGAAACCAGAAGATAATGAGGGAGAGAAGGGAAGAAAAAATGGTGGAAGAGTGAAAAGAAAAAAAAAGAAAATGAAAGAAGAGAAATTGGCAGAAAAGAGAAAAGAAAAATATGAGTGATAAAGTAAAAGCTTGGAAAAAAAGAAGAAAAAGAGAAACTATAATAAGTGAGAGTAATAAACGTGAAAAATGTGAGAGGAAGACGAAGAAATGGCCACTCAATGGTAAATTAAAAAGAAAATAATGAAAACAAAAAAAAGAAAAGAAATAAAACTTTAAGACTCCAAAAAATATGATCATGATAAAATAAAATCACGAGAAGAATAAAAATGAAATAACAAATAAAATAAAGAAAATAAAGAAAATAAAGAAAGAAAACTCAAAAAATAATAAAACTGAGCAAATCATGAGAAACGGACCAGAGAGAGAGAGAGAGAGAGAGAGAGAGAGAGAGAGAGAGAGAGAGAGAGAGAGAGAGAGAGAGAGAGACAAACGTCAGCAGGAAGAATCATTACCGTCTCTGCTTGGTGATTGGATGACAGGGACCAATCACGTGAATGAAAGCAGGTGAGGCAGCAGCTCCCTTGATCACAGGTAAGAAACATGATATTGCCACACATTTTTCACCTGTCTCTTAATAAAGTCAGGAGAAACAGGTACTAGGGAGAAAAGAGAAGGAGGAGGAGGAGGAGGAGGAGGAGGAGGAGGAGGAGAGAGAGAAAAGAAAGATAAAAAAAAGGAAGATAAGAGCCGTAGGAAAGAAAACGATTGGATAGAGAGAGAGAGAGAGAGAGAGAGAGAGAGAGAGAGAGAGGAGAGGAGAGGAAAAATAAGATATGAAGAATGTGAGAAATTTATGAGGAAACTTGCGACTTAAAAAGAAGACATTTCGCACTTTTAATAACAAAATCAAAAACTTCTATTCAAACGAGACGAAAGTTTATCCCTGCCAGACTATTGAGATTTGTAAATGACCGAACTGGAAAGGAAAATATTGAGAGAAAAAAATAAGATGAAAATTGTCGAGATGAAAGAGAAGAAAAAATTGTCAAGTAAAGCTCTGACTTGAAAATGTCTCACGATAAACATAGAAAAAAAGACGAAAAGGAAATAAAAACAGGAAAAAAGACGAAAAAGGAAATAAAAACAGGAAAAAGACGAAAAGGAAATAGAAACAGGAAAAAGACGAAAAGGAAATAAAACAGGAAAAAGACGAAAAGGAAATAAAACAGGAAAAAAGACGAAAAGGAGATAAAACAGGAAAAAGACGAAAAGGAAATAAAACAGGAAAAAGACGAAAAAGGAAATAAAAACAGGAAAAAAGACGAAAAAGGAAATAAAAACAGGAAAAAAGACGACAAAGGAAATAAAAACAGGAAAAAAGACGATAAAGGAAATAAAAACAGGAAAAAGACGATAAAGGAAATAAAACAGGAAAAAGACGATAAAGGAAATAAAACAGGAAAAAAAGACGAAAAAGGAAATAAGAATAAGAAAACAAGACGAAAAAGGAAATAAAACAGGAAAAAGACGAAAAGGAAATAAAACAGGAAAAAGACGATAAAGGAAATAAAACAGGAAAAAGACGAAAAGGAAATAAAACAGGAAAAAGACGAAAAAGGAAATAAAACAGGAAAAAGACGAAAAAGGAAATAAAACAGGAAAAAAACGAAAAGGAAATAAAACAGGAAAAAAGACGATAAAGGAAATAAAAACAGGAAAAAAGACGATAAAGGAAATAAAAACAGGAAAAAAGACGAAAAAGGAAATAAAAACAGGAAAAAAAGACGAAAAAGGAAATAAAAACAGGAAAAAAGATGAAAAGGTAATAAAACAGGAAAAAAGACGAAAAGGAAATAAGAATAAGAAAAAGACGAAAAGGAAATAAAACAGGAAAAAGACGATAAAGGAAATAAAACAGGAAAAAGACGAAAAGGAAATAAAACAGGAAAAAGACGAAAAGGAAATAAAACAGGAAAAAGACGAAAAAGGAAATAAAAACAGGAAAAAAGACGAAAAGGAAATAAAAACAGGAAAAAAAGACGAAAAAGGAAATAAAAACAGGAAAAAAGACGAAAAGGAAATAAAACGGGAAAAAGACGAAAAGGAAATAAAACAGGAAAAAAAGACGAAAAAGGAAATACAAACAGGAAAAAAAGACGAAAAAGGAAATAAAAACAGGAAAAAAGACGAAAAAGAAATAAAAACAGGGAAAAACGACGAAAAAGAGATAAAAAAAGAAAATAAGCCCTTCTGAAAAAAAAAATGTCAAAGAATAGAATTGAAATAAAAATGAATGAATCAATAAGAGAGCGATTGATAAGGAAAACGAAAATAGAAAAAAATGCACAATTAACTTCAGGAAATTTGGAAGGACCTGTTTGTAGGATGCCGAGGACATCTATAGAGGCCCTGAGTGAGTCCCGCTTCCCTGAACAGCGCCCCTCTTCTGCCTCTCACACATGGCGGGGTTTCATTGGACAAGGAGATGCAAGGGGCGCCGCAGGGTAGAAGCTTGTATACAGAAATGCTCTGCGCTCTCTCTCCACCACTATCATCAAAGGCCACAGATAGGATTGGCAGAGTTTTTAATACTGTTTTTCTCCTTTTTAACCCTTTTAGTACCATGACGTGTTTCCATATTTATTCTCCTTACTATTTCGTGATTTTATACAGCTTCAGAAACTCATGTGAGGATTAAACTCTGACCATTGATCTTCTGACTTCCATAAATCTTTCCTAATGTCAATAAAATGGTCTAATCATACCCAAAACACGATAAAATGAGTCCCGCTACTGAAAGGGTTAATGATGTGGAAATTTCGTTAATCTGTCACTAGAATCGTAAGAACACATAATAATAAATATCAACGGAAGAAAAATAATAACTTGAAAAGAATGATGTAGATAACGACACGACGATAAAGAATACGAAGACGATAAGAAAATGATAACATTCACATATGACGTATGAATGTATGCGTTAAAAAAGAAAAGAAACGAAGAACAAAAACTAAAAAAAAGAAGCTATTGAATCTATAGAAGAAAGCAAACACAACATCAAATCCTATAGAAGAGAACTGGATCCCTTACATGAAGGCAAATGCAGCGCGGTTAATACCATAATGGAGAGCCACAGGTAAATACATTATCTTATTATATTAACCTATTAAAGAAGAAAGCAAACACAGTATCGAATCCTATACAAAAGCATTGGATCCCTTAGGAGAGGACAAATGCAGTGCGGTTAACCCCTTCAGAACCATGACGCATTTTCATATTCATTCTATTTACTATTTGGTGATTTTAAATAGCTTCAGAAACTTATTTTGGGATTAAAATAGTGAAGACTCCGGCCATTAATCATCTGACCCCTATAGACCCTTCCTGATATCAACAAAATCTGATCAGAAATGTGAAGACTCTAACCTTTAATCTTCTGACCTCCATAGACCCTTCCTGATATTAATAAAATCTAATTAAAATAGTAAAAGCTCTAGTCTTTAATCTTTTGACCTCCATAATCCCTTCCTAATATCAATAAAATCTGATTAAAATAGTGAAGACTCTAGCCTTTAATCTTCTGACCTTCATAGACCCTTCCTAATATCAATAAAATCGTCTAATCACACCCAAACACCAGGTAGAAATGAGTCCCAGTACTGAAGGGGTTAACATGGTAATGGGGAGCCACATTACATTAGCCAGCAGTTCACCTGATAGTCTCTTAATTAGAACGGAAATGGAGGTGGAAACAAAGGTGACTCAATCCACACCTAAATTGGCTTAACAACGCCTTGGTACTCGCCGCTAATGTAAACAGATAGGCCGGGCGTGGAGGAGGCTTAGCACGGTTAGGCCTAAGTAGAAAGTTATCAAGTCTAATACGTCTCTGGTAACTTAAGGCGTTGAAATTTTAACACACACACACACACACACACACACACACACACACACACACACAGAGAGAGAGAGAGAGAGAGAGAGAGAGAGAGAGAGAGAGAGAGAGAGAGAGAGAGAGAGAGAGAGAGAGAGAGAGAGAGAGAGGTCAAGGAGGGATTGCTTAGAAAAGGACAAGAAGTGAAGAGGGAGAGGTGAGAGCGAAGGAGAGAGGGAAGAGGAGCTGGGAGAATGGAGAAGGGAGGGGAGGAGAGGAGGATGAAGAGGACTTAGACATAATGAAGAAAGGAGTGTGTGTGTGGGCGGCAAGAGAGAGAGAGAGAGAGAGAGAGAGAGAGAGAGAGTGCGCCATCCCAGTAGTTACCTCAAATACAACTCTCCCAAGTGTAACATTACCGCAAGATTAGCATACAGACTCACATACATACATAATATACGCACATACATACATGCATACATACATACATACAGAAGCAACAGTCAGAGAGCTTATACTTTTATAATATTCGCTTAGTTTAGGTAGAATACAAAGGAAGCAATTAATTTGGGCCACTGGTAAATTAAAAAAAAGAGAAAAATAAGGAGGAGAAGAACGAGGAAGAACAGGAGGAGGTGGAGAGGAAGAGAGGAAGGAAAAAAAGGAGGTGAATTAAGAGGAGGTGGAAAGGAAGAGAGAAGGAAAAGAAGAAAGGAGGAAGAACAGGAGGAGGTGGAGTGGAAGAGAGGAAGGAAAAAAAAAGGAGGGGAATTAAGAGGAGGTGGAAAGGAAGAAAGGAAATGTTTTTTAGAAGGAAAAAAAAACACTAAACAAAAAATATTAAGCATTAGTAGAATTTCTTCATTTCTTTTACTTAAGAAGAAAATTGACTTACTTTATAATGATTTCCTTTCTTTACTTTTAATTTCATACTATTTTCCTTCCTTTGTATTCTCTCTCTCTCTCTCTCTCTCTCTCTCTCTCTCTCTCTCTCTCTCTCTCTCTCTCTCTCTCTCTCTCTCTCTCTCTCTCTCTCTCTGCATCGACAGCGGGGTGGGAGCAATATTGGCAAGATAATACAGTGTAATATTTGTTCTTTTTCCTATGCAAATATTGTAAGAGTCAATGTTTGGTGATATTCAGAAAGGGCGGCGGGCGCTGACAAAGGTTTATGAGAAGAGAGACAGAAAGAAATAAAAAAAATAGATAGATAGATAGATAGATAGATAGATAGATAGACAGCAGAGACAAACCAACGACAGATAGATAGATAAAATGATATACAGATTGACAGACGGACAGATAGATTGATAAATAGAAAAGTAGATAGATAGATAGACAGACAGATAGACAGATGTATAGATTGATAGATAAACAAAAATACAGACAGGTTTACGAACCAACAGAAAGATAGATAGATAATTAGATAGATAGATAGATAAATAGATAGATGAAGACAAACACTCAGAAATATATTGATATGGAGATTACTCTTTCTTTCCGCTTCTTTCTTCCTTCAAATATATTCCACCCATATTTCATCTTTGTTTTTTCCTCTTCCTCTTCCTCACTCTTCCGCATCCTACTGTTTTCCTCCTCACGGTCGTCCTCTCTCTCTCTTTCTCTCCTCTTCCTCCATCTCCGCTTCCTCCTTCTCTCCTCCTCCTCCTCCTCCTCCTCCTCCTTCTTCTGCTCGAACTAATTACCCATATCAGCAAATCTTTATCACCCGTTATTTTTATCGTTTATTTATCCCTCCCTTCCCTCCCTCGTTCCCTCCTTCCCTCCATCCTTTCCTCCATCCCTCCCTTACTTCGTCCTCTTCGCACGACCGGTCACCAAGTCAATATCCACAGGCAATATCTCGCAGGTGTCAGGTCTGTTTACAAGCTTTCACGGCCACCTCCTCCCGCAGGCCCTCGTCACCGCCACTGTCACCACTACAGTCACCGCCGCAGTCACCCATCAGATAACACACAAAACCACGTCAGTGTAAGAGAGGTGAATTAATAATGGTTGTAATTTGAATGGTGTGATGGTAGTGGTTTGATTCTATGCATTATTCAATTTGGTGTTTTAAAGTGTGATTGACAGTAGGAATTGAGAGGTGGTGGAAGTGTTTAGTGGGTTGTGTATATTGTCATTTGCTGTGTTATTTTGCCTCTTTCGTTTGTATTATGGAGGAATGTGTTGAGTTGGCAGTGTGTGTGTGTGTGTGTGTGTGTCAAGGATAAAATGAAGGATGAATTAATAAACTGATATGAAGACAAACTCAATAAATGAAGGTGAACAAGAAAAAAAAAGAAAACAAAGGAGAAACAAAGAAAAGAAGGTAGAAAGAAAAGAAGAAAAAAAAAAAAAGAAAAAGCAGGAGAGAAACACGAAATAGCAAAAAGAGAGAAAGATAAATAAAAGACGACAGAAAGAAACAGAGGACGAAAAATGAGTTAAGAATAAGAAATACGAGAAACCAGATAATGAAAAAGAAGCAGAAAAGAAACACGAAAAAGCAGGAAGAGAGAAAGAGAAAGAGTAGGAGACGGAAAGGAGAAGAGGAAGACGAGAAGTGAATGAAGGAGAAGAGGTAGGAGAGGAAGAGGAGAGTGGTGGAGGAAGTAATGAAGGTGGAGATGAAGGAGGCAATGAAGAGAGGCAAAGGAAGGACAGGCTAGTCACAGGGGCACTGGCAGACCGCAGGTGGTGCTAGGAAAAAAACTCCACGCCCCTGAAGAAGAAAGAAGGGGAAAGAGGGAGAGGGAAACACGGAAAGTAGGAAATATTGGAGGTGGAAAAGAAAATGGAAGAAAAAAGAGAAATATGATAACCAGACGTGGGAGAACATGAATACAGAAGAGAAGGAGAAAAAAAGAGGAAATTTGATAACGGATATGGGAAAAAGATATGAATGAGGAGAGAAAAGAAATGGAAGGAAAAATAGAATGTGGTAACGAATATGGAGAGCAGCAATGACGAAGAGAAAAGAAAAACATGTAAGGTGGAAAAAATACACACACACACACACACACACACACACGTCAAATTAATTCGGAAAAGTGAACAAAAAGATAAAAAAAGAACTAATTAGCAGTTTATTACCGAAAATTAGAGGCAGGAACCACTGGCAATTAGCAAGAATTTGTCGCCTCTA
Organism: Portunus trituberculatus; assembly: GCF_017591435.1. NCBI lineage: Eukaryota > Metazoa > Arthropoda > Malacostraca > Decapoda > Portunidae > Portunus > Portunus trituberculatus. The sequence continues at coordinate 10,210,511 of NC_059284.1, forward strand.
GTAAAGACGACCATCTCTTGTTTTTGCTTCTTCTTTTTCTTTTCCTTATAAACTACGAGTCAAAAATTTTAAAAGAAAGTACGTGATTGTATTAATTCTATTTTTCTGCTGATTATTTGAATGTAAATTTTATGATGCCTTGATTTGGCTTCCTGTGTGTGTGTGTGTGTGTGTGTGTGTGTGTGTGTGTGTGTGTGTGTGTGTGTGTTTGGCCTTAATGTAATGCTTCTTTAAATGTCTATCATAATATTTCTGGGCATATCTTATTTGAATATTCATTTTTATCCTCCTCCTCCTCCTCCTCCTCCTCCTCCTCCTCCTCCTCCTCCTCCTCCTCCTCCTCCTCCTCCTCTTCCTCCTCCTCCACACGCTTCTCGACCTTCTCTTCCTCCTTCTCCGTCCCCCTCCTGCTCATTTTCCTCCCAATATTACTTCGTTAACCTGACACTAATATAATTTAGACATTTTTTCCCTCTCCTTCTCCTCCTCCTACTTCTCTTCCTTTTCCTCCTCCTCCTCCTCCTGCTCCTCCTCTTCCTACTCCTCTTTGCTTTCCTCCTCTTTGCCTTCCTCCTTTGTTCTCATTCTCGTTATTTTCTATCATCGCTAATAATTATTCTTTTCTCTCGCTGCCGCAATTTTTCCCTTTACTTTCTGGCCCATTTTCCCCTCCTCCTCTTCCTCCTCTTCCTCCTCCTCTCCTCCTCCTCCTCCTCCTCCTCCTCCCATTCTCTCCACTCCATGTGAATTAATACAGCGCTTTTCTGTTATTTTGATATTTTCGTTTCCTCACCGAGTAATAATTTACGTTAATTAAACCTTGGAGGAGAGAGAGAGAGAGAGAGAGAGAGAGAGAGAGAGAGAGAGAGAGAGAGAGAGAGAGAGAGAGAGAGAGAGAGAGAGAGAAAGCATTATTCAGCCTAATAGAAGAATTATACCCAGCGAACTCCACCAAGTAAAAATATCTCTATTAGATTTTTACCCGTTACTCAATCTCTCTCTCTCTCTCTCTCTCTCTCTCTCTCTCTGGCAGTGAAAGGTAAACAAGGTGATCACGGCAAGAGTTCAGCCCAGTGCCATCTATTGTTGTGATTTGGAAGGTCAGTTGTGTCTGTATCCTCAAACGCTTTGCTCTTCCACCACGACTGTTTCCGAAGGCCACGAATGGTTAGTCGCCTTCTTACGAGCAGTTCGCATGTTAATAATGTCAAAATGTTGTTAATATGTCACTAGAAATGTATAAAAACGATCCTTAAAACCAGTGTTACTTCAATTGGAGCGTTTTGGTATTGGAATTGCGAAATGGTGTTTGATAATGTAACTTTTTATTTTCTAGGTTTTGTTTTCTGTGTAAAGGTTTTGTATGTAGAGAGAGAGAGAGAGAGAGAGAGAGAGAGAGAGAGAGAGAGAGAGAGAGAGAGAGAGTGTGTGTGTGTGTGTGTGTGTGTGTGTGTGTGTGTGTGTGTGTGTGTGTGTGTGTGCGTGCTACAGTTGTAATACACGTTGTAATATCACAATCAACCATGGAATTTCTCTTAATCATCCAATAACGTCTCATTTCCTCGCAACTCAAACCGTTCTCGTCATAATTAACTCGCGCGTCCATCACCACTGGCTTGTCCCTCGCGCCGTACGTACCCGCCACTCTTCCCTCGTGGTTTGTTGGAATTGTCCCAGCTAATGATTCATTACCACACGCGCCACTATTTGTTCGACAGCTTCACTAAAATGCCTCATCCAGATAAAATGTTTGTCCGTGTTGCCTGAAAAAGTACCTGCTTCCTGTTAACTGCTGCTCTGAAAAGAAAAAAAAAAAAAAAAACATTTGCTTCGGTTTGAAAAATACTCCTATCACTCTTACCTGTTGTTGTTAATCTATATGACTCTAAAAACATCTCTTAGTATTACTCGTTACTCTGAAAATACTTGTTCACATTACTATGAAAATACATTATTCTTGTTGGTGTTAATGTTTAAGTACTTGTTTATATTACTTTAAAAAAAAAAAAAATTCTTGCTACACTTATTATTTTGTGATGTTACTCCGAGAAAGAAAGTGTATTTTGTATTACAGGTAGAAGCAGTGAGATTACATGTTATTGTCACTGCTATTATATATGTTCCTCTTACTGTTACTCTAGAAATACCGGTTTATATTGATATGAAGAAAAAGAAGAAGGATATCAAGAGGAAGAAGAAGAAGAAAAAAGAAAAAGAAGAAGGATAAAGAAGGAAAGAAGAAGAAGGAGAAGAAGAAGAAGAAGGAGGAGGAGGAGGAGGAGGAGGACGAGGAAAAAGAAGAAAAAAGAAGAAGGAAAGAAGAAGAATGAGAAGAAGAAAAAGAAGAAAAGAAGAAGAAAAAGAAGAAGAAAAGAAGAAGAAGAAGAAGAAGAAGAAGAAGAAGAAGAAGAAGAAGACGAAAGGCCTTATATCACAGGGACTCTAAAACTATCTAACTGTTCTATCAATATTACCTGCTTGTTAATTAATCTGAAAACACCAATTCGCATTACTCTTGGAACACCTGTAACTACTCCATTACTCGGAACACTTCTAATTACCACACCACTCATTATCTTAACCTCTTCAGTACCATGACGCATTCATATTCATTCTGGTTACTATTTGGTGAATTTACACAGCTTCAGAAACTTATGTCGGGGATTAAAATAGTGAAGACTCTGGCAATTAATCTTTTGACCTCCATAGACCCTTCCTTATGCAAATTAAATCGTCTAATCACACCCAGAACTCAAGGTAAAAATGCGTCTCAGTATCGAAGGGGTTAAAAAAGACACTTCAAAACGCTTCACATTTGAGCGTCACCAGAGAAACAAATTCACTTTAAGTAAAGGAAAGCTGCAAAATCTGGAAATCCTGTTATCAGCAGCGGGGTGTGCGGGTACTAATCCCCTCATCTGAAAATCTGGAGCATGCGGGTATCATTCCAACCATTCCTGTGTGGGTGTTGAAAGAGAGTCGCAGAGGTGAATGGTTTTGACCTCTACAGATTGGAGGATGGGTAGGAATCTGGTTTGTCAGAGGGGGATTGAGGAGCACGGTAGGATTGGGAGGGTTGGGGATGGGGTGGTTAAAGCTCTCCCTAGTGCAGGAAAACCAATGACAGCTTCTGAATCGCAGTTACGGTGAGTGATGGTGAAGTGTGGTATTGTTGTTGTTATGTTGGTGGTGGTGGTGGTGGTGGTGGTGGGTGTGGGTGGCGGTATTCGTGTGGGGAGATTAAAGTCAGTTGCTTGTGTGGGAGTCATGTGGAGTGTGTGGGCGTGATTGTTTCAGTGAAGTGTTGTTGTAATGGATGAGGTGTGTGTGTGTGTGTGGGGCGGGGGTGGGTTGGGGGTGATGTCTCTCGTGTAAATGTGATCTGTGTGGCTGTTTTGTTACGTTATTTATTGCTGGTGGCTTTGTTGGTAGTAGTAGTAGTAGTAGTAGTAGTAGTAGTAGTAGTAGTAGAAGTTGTTGCTGTTGTTGTTGCTGTTGTAATTTTATTGACAGTAATGATTGTTTTCCATTCTATCTATTATCTATCATTGCATTTATAAGTTACCCTTCCTACAAAAAAGAAATAGAAAAAAAAAAAAATCTTCCCACAAATTCACAAGTCACCCTTAAAATAACCACTCTCACTCATGCACACCGTTTTCTTCCAACAGATTTCTACGTCTCGAGTCTCAGAGCTTCGTTTCATTCCAAGCTCGATATAACTGACCAACGCCCGGCCAGTAGCAGTGTGACGCAGTCCTTCGAGTTGGCTTGACGGGACGTGACGGAGCGGTGCGGGCGTGTAACTGAGGCCTCCCGTAGAAGTTCAAGGACTGGCGGGTGAGGACTGTGGGCGTCGCTGCAGAAGGACGAGGAATTGGAGGTATGTGAAGAGATTGTTGATCGAGTAGATGAATTGGAAGCCATTGAGAGCGAGTGTGTGTGTGTGTGATTAGAATACTGCCATTGTTTTATTTACACCATTTCTTTTCACAGGAATTTCTGGGCTAAAGGGGATACTTCTTCGGGTACCTCCTATCTCAAAGCCCACTCGCCAGGAAACCGTTGCCTTGAGTGAGGAAGCCCAACCTACAATTGGACTGTGGACAGGATTCGAACCCGTGCGCTTGGAGACCCCTCGGACCCCAAAGCAGGTATTGTGTGAGTGTGTGTGTGTGTGTGAGAGAGAGAGAGAGAGAGAGGGGGGGTATTATTGTGGTAGTGATGGGTGAGTGGTGCATGAGAGGAATACTAATACCTTTCGTGGACAGGTTATGAAGGTAAGGAGTTTATTGTCGTAAATTATTGTTTGTGTTATTACTATGAAACTATCAATTGTCTCGTCACGGCTAGTTATTACAGGAGTCAGTAACCCCTCCCCCAAGCCCCTAACTAACAATGACTAGTCCCTCCCCCATGAATCCCACCCCTCCCCTGACTATCACCCCTCCTCCGTTTGACTCCCATTCCTCTCCTGACTCCCACACCTCCCCCATCTGACTCCCACACCTCCCCCATCTGACTCCCACTCCTCCCCCTCGCCCATCTGACTCCCACTCCTCCCCATCTGACTCCCACCCTCGCCCATCTGACTCCCACCTCGCCCATCTGACTCCCACTCCTCCCCATCTGACTCCCACTCCTCGCCCATCTGACTCCCACTCCTCGCCCATCTGACTCCCACTCCTCGCCCATCTGACTCCCACTCCTCGCCCATCTGACTCCCACTCCTGCCCGTCTGACTCCCACTCCTCGCCCGTCTGACTGCCACTACTCTCCTAGACCCCTACTCCTCCCTGACCCCCACCTACCCCCATACCCCTACTCCACATTGCTCCCTTTGGCTATCCCACTTCCTCCCTTTATTTAACCATCCCACGCACCCGTAAGCACACCGTTATTACCCTTAGCACTCCCCCTCACCAGGCTTCAACTCCCCGTCACCATCCTTAACTCCATCGTCACCCTTCTACTCCCCTTACCTTCCTTGAATATCCCTTACCACCCTTCACTTCCCCTTACACCATTAAACTTCCCTTCATCATCCTTAAATACCCCTTCATCATCATTACTCCCCCCTCTTCATCCTTAAACTCCCTTAAACACCCTTTAAATACCCCTAATCCTCTCAATACTGGGACACGTTTCTACCTTGAGATTTGTGTACGATTAAACCATTTTATTGGCGTTAGGAAGGGTCTATGGAGGTGAGAAGATTAATGGCCACAGTCGTAACTATTTTAATCCTCCACATAAATCTCTTAAGTTGTATGAAATCACCAAATAGTAAGCAGAATGAATATGGACACGTGTCTTGGTACTGAAGGGGTTAAACACTCCATAATCACCTAACTCCCACTCATCATCCTTAACTATCCGCCTCACCACCATTAACATGCCGTCCCCACGAATCCTGCCCCCCCCTCCCCTACACAGGTAAAGTTGCACACCCCCCCCCTATGGAACCTGCAGTGTCGCGTCCCACCTGACACACTCCCTGGACTCACCATAAATCTTGATGTAGCCATTACTGGGGAACCCGCGGGACAGGACCTCCAAAGTACACTGAAGGGCCATTTGTCTGCGCGACCACTGGGCCATTTGCGTGGGGTCCATTGAGCCGCGCCGCAGCATAACCCTGATTTAATTATTGGCCTCGCGAGCTTCTGTTGTTCTCGTCACTTGTTTGGGCGGGACAATGTTTACACGGTTATCAGCGCGCCGTTTTCTTTCGAGCCGGGCAAATGAGTGTTCATTTTTGTGAACATGATGAAGACGTTGATTAATTCATTATATTCATTACTCGGCTGAGATGAGCGCGCGGGGTGACTCAGGTGGCGGGAGAAAGGATGGAGAGAGAGAGAGAGAGAGAGAGAGAGAGAGAGAGAGAGAGAGAGAGAGAGAGAGAGAGAGAGAGAGAGAGAGAGAGAGAGAGAGAGAGAGAGGAAGAAAAATATCGACTTTTTTTCTGGACTCAAATTACAATGAAAGCCAGGAGGGAGATTTAAATGAAACTCTAAAAATTCGTAGATAAAATGAAAAAAAATCCCCAGTTCATCTAAACGCTAAGGTGGAATAAATTTGAAATATATGAGGAAGGAAAACACGTGGAGATGTGTTAACAAAGCATTTTGAGGAGAGATAATGACGCAATTACAAGCAATGACACCGTAACAGAGCGTAGAGTAATAATTTAGAAAGAAGAAAGGGTAATTAAGTAAAAAGATTAAGAAAAAATAACATCGGGGAAGATAATCAGTCTGGGAACGAGAAGAGATAACGAAAGATGTGAACGAAGGAAAGAATGATAGAATGATTAATGTTCTTGCGGGGAGAAAGAGGAGGAGAGGAGGAGAGAGAAAGGGAGAATAATACCAACCCTTACTTTCTCAGTGTATACTATCTGAAGCAGGTAATTGTAAGGTATTTCGTATTTCGCTAACATTTTTCCTCTTACCTCCTCTGTTCCTCCTGTTTCCCTCCAGTTTTCTTGCCCCAGACTGCACATTAACCATCCCTCTCCTCTCCCTCTCCCTCGTCTCTTACTCCCACACGCTTCCCTTGTTATTTTTCCCTTCTCCTCCAGCTTTCACTTTTTCCCTTCGCTCCCTTCCCTCCCTCGTTTCCCTTGTCTCTCTTCCCATCAGTCAAATCTCGCTCAGTTTCCCCTTCTAATTGCTCTGGTTTGCATTGTTTTCTTTGATATAACATTGTCTTCCTCACGTGACTATTCATGATACAACCAATTAATTGTTCCCGCTGGCAGGTGAAAGACAAAAGGTAAAAAAGAGCAAGAAAAGGATGTTTATATTATTTTGGCTCACTCATCGATGTCTTAAGGGAGAATCTACGTTTAAAGGATCTTGATGTGTGATTTTTGGCGTGTTTACCTATTTTTTTGAGGGAATGTAATAGTTATTGCTGAATCTCAAAGGAAAATGTGCGTAGAAAATGCGTTACTCTGGCATTTGGTTGTGATTTCGTCAAGGTGTATAGATTTTTAGTAAGTTTATCGAAGAGAAAACGAGTGCTGATAGATTTAACGTCTTCAGTACTGGGACGCATTTTTTACTGAGTTTTGGGCATGATTAGACGATTTTGTTGACATCAGGAAGGATTATGGAGGTCAGAAGATTAATGGCCAGTCTTCACTATTCTAATCCCTACACAAATTTCTGAAGCTGTATAAAATTAACCAAATAAGTGGAATAATAAATGAATATGAAAGCACGTCCTGGTACTGAAGGGGTTAAGATTACTAGAAAAAAAGCATAAGTTACCCATTGATTTCTACGTTTATTAATGCATAGAAAATGGGATGCGTTACTCTATGCTTTTATATTAGGGAAACACGTACATAATTTTCAGTATTTATAGTGAAAGAAATTGAGATTAGTAGATGTAGAATTAAAATAACAAAGTATCCCATTAGTTAAGACGCATGCGTAGAAAACGGGGGTTTATGAATCTAGTCGTAAGGTAAGAGACTCATAATTCCCTTGTTTATATTGAATAGAAAGCGAATTGTAGGAAGATTTAGAATAATTTTAAGCAGGAAGAACAGCGCATTAATTCCCAGGTATATACAGGGCGTGGAAAATGGAGTACTATTGGACTTACTCGCGTTACAAGCAGGGAAAGTAGCACATAACTCCTACGAATTTTGTAGTTCGAGGAAAACGGAGATAGGAAAGCAGAACAGAAAACGAGGCGCATTGTAACTTAGCTGGGATGCATTTATTTCACCGCTCTCATAGTTACTGTAATGAATCACCTCAACTAGATTACGTACAGTGCTCACCTGACCTTGCTTCACCTGACCTTGCTTCACCTGACCTTGCTTCACCTGACCTTGCCTCACCTGACCTTGCCTTGCCTTGACTTGACCTTGACTTTTGAGAGAGAAATGTGAAAAATGCGTAAATGTCAAGGCTTTTTTCTGCTCTTGACTTGTGTATCGGGTTTGAAGTGAAATGTTATTGTTATTCTCAGCTTACCCTTACAGATCCACTTACCATTTATCGTTCCCTGTGTCCTCTCTGCCACCACCACCTCCTCCTCTTCCTCCTCCTCTTGCTCCTCCTTTTATCCTTCCTTTCATGCGTCTCCTAGAATTTATCGCTCGTTTGTCACAGCCCCAGATCTCCAGTGTATAATTTCCATCTGTATATATTGCGAGATTACACTGACCTATCGCTGAGAGAGAGAGAGAGAGAGAGAGAGAGAGAGAGAGAGAGAGAGAGAGAGAGAGAGAGAGAGAGAGAAACATATGCCCCATTGTTCATATAACCCATTCATCTGCCAAATGTCCAAAATTTATGAACTTGAACCCCAAAAAGAAAAAAACTGAACTCCCCTCGCTCTCCCCTTAAACAGGTTCCAGTGAGGGGAAATAGGTTCGGAAAAGGAGTTAAAGAGGAAACCGTGTATGGAGAAGAAAGGAGACATTCTAGGTAGAGAAAGCGTACTGCAAAGGGGACGGGAAAGATTCAGATGGCAAGAGGAGGATCCAGGAACTGAGAAAGGGATCCAAGAGGGTGTGAGAAGGATCCAGTAAGGTTTATTGGGATTTAGAGGAAGCAAACAGGATCCAGCGAAAAGACAGGAGGAGATGTGGAGGGTTTGTGTGTATAGGAAGCAAAGGAATAGGTGTAAGGATGTATATGGATGGGAGAGAGATAGGGAGGTGATAGGTGGTGCTAAGGGGAAGGTGAGTAAGGGGATTGAAGGGGAAGGTAAGGGTGTTCAGGAGTTTATAATGGATCAAGGGGAGGAGAGGTGGATTAAGGAAGGCTGGAGAAGGATAAAAGGGGACACAGAGCGAGGGTGAAATAATACGTGTGCGTGTGCGTGAAATTTTTCGATACATGCATGAAGTGTTGAAACCATGGGACACACACACACACACACACACACACACACACACACACACACACACACACACACACACACACACACACACACAGCAGTAAAGATAAAGACCAATTCATGACATTGCAATTCAGAGAGAGAGAGAGAGAGAGAGAGAGAGAGAGAGAGAGTAAAAGAGCAGGAGAGCGATCAAGGGAGTGAACCAGTGTAGAGAGATGGAGGAAAGAAGAGATACAGGGATGAAAGGAGAGAGGAAGAGAGTCGGCAAACACAACAGTGCAATTTTCCCACGAGAAATAAGATACTAGAAATCGATACGGATTCACACGAGGCCTCAACACCCTCCCAAGCCCCCCCCCTTTAACGCCCCCCATTTCACCTCTCTACTTCCCTTCCTCTCTCCCCTCGCATCTGCTACTTATTCACCCTCACCCCGATCTCGTTCCCTCAACCTCCCTCTCTTTTATCTTAACTACTGCTTTGGTACCCTCTAACACACACACACACACACACACACACACACACACACACACACACACACACACACACACACACACACACTTCTACTCCTCCTACTCCTCCTATATCCTTCCTTCTCTGCCTCTTATACTCCCTTCATTAAATATCCCTCTTCCGTTTTTCCTCCCTCTTCTTTCCTGACACCCACACAAACCCTTAATTTCCACCCATATCTACTGTTACTTTCCTTACCCATCCTACTATACCATCTCGCTATCACTCACCACAGCCATTACAGCTATCTCAGAGCAGCGCCGCCACAGACAATGCCCACACAGCGAACAAAAGCAGCTCGGATAAACCACATTCAATACCGTCCCTGGAGATAACAAGTTAGCTTCGTCCTAACTCCGGGACGGTCTCCAGCGACGCCTAATGTGGGAAGTTTGGACCGTCCTGCCCTGGGTTGGTGGAATTGGGGTTAGAGAAATGGGAGAAAGGGGAGAGAAAGGAGAGAAGGGATTGCAGGGGAGGGAATAGTAGGCGAGATTTGAGGTCTGTGGATTGGAGAGCCATGTTTTTAAGACTCTTCTATACGTTGAACCTCACTACTTTTGAAACACTTTACTTAAGAGGACACGGGTTTATAAAGGTGTTTCTATTGTTCCATTGAGAGATTAACACTCTTTCTACATTACTGATAGGAGAAACACTCTTGAAAACCCGCATGATTAATTCTGTGGCGTTTGTAAATAGTCATGGTGAGAGGAACTATACGGGCATACGGGCTAGAGAGAGAGGTGGTGATGGTAGTGGTGAAGAAATTGAGGTTTGGGTCTTGAGGGACGTGGAGGGAAGGGATGATGTGAGAGGGAAAGATTCTGTGTCTCCAGGGACGGCAGAGGTGGGGGGAAGAAAGGAGATGGAGATTTTATAAGGAAAAACTCAAGAGAAAGAAGTGAAGATTTGGAAGAGAAGTGAAGAGGGAATGATAGACAAAATGTATAAAAAAAAAAAACGAAGGAACTAGAAAGAGAAAGAAGAAATAGTAACAAAGAAAATGAAGGAGATCTAAGAAGTGAGAAAGGAAAACAAATAGGGAGAAGAGATAAGAGGGAATAATTTGGAATCTGTAGGAAGAATATAAAGAAAGAAGAGATAGGGTACACAGAATAAGGAAAACAAGTAAAACAAGAGAATGTTGTGAGAAGAAGAAAGTAGAATGGAAGAAAAGAAAAAGGGAATAGGAATAGGGAGAAACAAATGGATTGGGGAGGAAACTTGGGGAGTGGAGGAAAATGGGAGATAGGAAAAGGTGGAGATGAGGAAAGGGTGGAAAAGGAAAAAAGAAAGGCTGGGAAAAGAAATTGGAGAGAGAGAGAGAGAGAGAGAGAGAGAGAGAGAGAGAGAGAGAGAGAGAGAGAGAAAGTAGTTTGCGTAGTTAGGGAAAGTGGTAGTTATGTTTGTTGTTATATTGTTGTAGTTGTTGCCTTTGTTTATCTGTTTATCCTTTGTGTGTGTGTGTTATTGCTTCTGTTCCTGTTCTGGCTTTTGTTTTTGTTTTCGATCTTGTAGGGAATTGTGGCCACGCGGTAAAAGGAAATGCAAATACGCGTGTACCTTTGGCAGTGAAATAAGAGAAGGTGAAGGAAAACTTGAACATCGTCACGAGAAAGAAAATGGAAAAGAAACAGGAGGAAAGAATAGAAATGAATAGGAGGAGGAGGAAGAGGAGGAGGAAGAGGAGGAGAGAAAACGCTTATCGAGGAAACATTTTGGAGAGAGAGAGAGAGAGAGAGAGAGAGAGAGAGAGAGAGAGAGAGAGAGAGAGAGAGAGAGAGAGAGAGAGAGAGAGAGAGAGAAAGAGAAAGAGAAAGAGAAAGAGAGAGAGAGAGATTCTAATGTCTGACACATGGAAACAAGCCGAGGGTGGAGCAAAGTAATTTTTAAACAGTGAAGTGAAGAGAGGAGGAGGAGGAGGAGAACAGTGAAGAGAGGAGGAGGAGGAAATGGACTCGGGAGATAGAGGGAGGGAGGGGGAGAGACGCTAGTTGTGGGGAGATGATAGTAAGGGGAGGAGGAGGGGAGGGGAGGAGAGGGTAGTAGAGGAGGAATAATGGAGAGGAGGCGACGAGGACAGCGCCACCTCTCTTGTTTTATTGATGTACCAAGTCAGGTCGTGTGAGAGAGAGAGAGAGAGAGAGAGAGAGAGAGACCGACCAAACACTATTCTCCTCTCACCACTTTGTCTCTCTCCTCCTGTCCTCTTCACATCCTGTCCCATAACACACACACACACACACACACACACACACACACACACACACACACACACACACACACACACACATTAATCATTCTTACATTCAAACATACACACACGCAGGACAGACTAATATACAAACGCATTTCAATTCATCACACCTATTGCTCTCTCTCTCTCTCTCTCTCTCTCTCTCTCTCTCTCTCTCGATGACAGAAACCATCTGAAGATCAAATCACATAGTAATCTTTTAGACACATCTGCTTCTCCTTTCTCATAACCACCACCACCTCCTCCTCCTCCTCCTCCTCCTCCTCCTCTCCTCCTCCTCCTCCTCCAGTCCTTAAGGGGAAGTGTCATCGTCTCAGTTTATTCTTGTCTTGTCAGTTCTATCAGGAATTGTCTTCATGGAAAGCCTACGCCTCGTTTTCTGTTGAGTGTCTGTTCATGTGGGGCGTCTCTCTCTCTCTCTCTCTCTCTCTCTCTCTCTCTCTCTCTCTCTCTCTCTCTCTCTCTCTCTAACTCTCTCTCTCTCTCTCTTCTCTCTTTCTCATTTGATTGGTTCCTGTTTTTTTATTTTTTATTTTTTTCCAGTTTCTATGGTGTTCATTAGATTATTTCCCTTGCGTTTATTTCCTCTTTCCCTTCCTTTTTATTCTTGTTTCTCTTTTTGTGCTTCCTCCTCCTCCTCCTCTTCCTCCTCTAGTATGTCTTAACTTTCTTTCATTATTATGCTAATTGTTATAATCCTTGCCCTTAGAAGAGGAGGAGGAGGAGGAGGAGGAGGAGGAGGAGGAGGAGGAGGAGGAGGAGGAGGAGGAGGAGGAGGAGGAGGAAAGTAAAAGTGTGGAGGATGTAGGGAGCGGTGGAAAATTGTAGAGTTGGAAGAATAAGGGAGGAGGAAAAAGAGAAGAAAGAAAGTGACGGTGAGGTGTTAAGCAAGGGAATGTGGTGAAGAGGAGGGAAAAAGTGGAAAAGGTGGAGTGGCGGAGCGAAGGTTTAAATTAAGGGGAAAATATGACAAAAGTTAGGCCCAGAGAGAGAGAGAGAGAGAGAGAGAGAGAGAGAGAGAGAGACTATAGTAACTCGTTTATCAAAGAGCACATTTTTTTTTATTCGTTTCGTTTACCTTATAACAGTACATCCATTAACCCTTTCAGTACCACGTTGCATTTTCATATTCATTCTGGTTACTATATGGCGATTTTATACAGCTTCAGAAACACATGTTGGGATTAGAATAGTGAGACTCTGGCCATTAATCTTCTGACCTTCATAGACCCTTCGTAATGCAAATAAAATCGTCTAATCCTAACCAATTTTCAAGGTAAAAATGCGTTCTAGTACTGAAAGGGTTAAAATCACACCCTATTCCATTAAAAAACACCCCATTGAAGTAACACCCCATTGAAAACTACGCAAGTAAACACAACTCACTGAAAACATTCCATTAGAAAAAAATCCAGTGCTTTCCCACGAGATACCGTGAGAGTCCCTTTAATTACTTACACGGCACCTGATTCCCTTTCAGAAACCCACTATGCGTCTTTTGAAACCGTTCCTTTGATTCACACCTCTTATTTCTCTGGCTTTGGTCCAAATTCTCTTTACTTTCCCCATCCCCGCCATCCGTCCCGCTAATGACAGGTCTCAGCCTCTCGCAGCCCCCACAAACACCCTCTCGTTACACACACATTCACAGATACCAATACTATCTCTCCCTTTACTCCCCTTTCCTCTCCCAGTCCAGAGGGATGTGATAGGAGTGTCGTCTGGTGGCCGCCAAACTCGACTGAAATCTGAGCAGTCTTGTGGGGATAGTGTCGAGTTTGTTTCCGTTTTTCTTTTCTCTCTCTCTCTCTCTCTCTCTCTCTCTCTCTCTCTCTCTCTCTGGTGGGTCAAAATCGTGTATTCTTGGAACATACTCTCACCATGACTGTCTTCCAAGGCCGCAGAGGTGACACGCCAGGTTTTCGAGAGTTTCCCCTTTTATTAATGCAGAAATGTTATTGACTTTTCACTAGAACTATAAAATCACCCTTAAAAACTAGTGTAACCTTACCAGAGCCTCGTGAAAGTATTGAGGTGCGGCGCAGAAATGTTTCGGAATACGAGGCAAAGTAATATTCGTTGTTGTCGTTCCAGTAAATCGTCGTGTATCGCATTTGTGTTTGTTTGTGTTGCGTGGCGTAAAATTGGTTCCTGTTATTGCTATCATAACGAAATAATTGTTTTATGCGCCATGGTGTTTTCTGGCGGAATAATTTCTCAGTGTATTTTTTTGTATTTCTCTTTTGTTTTTGTTTATTATTCTGTTCCAGCGATTGATTTTTACACATGGAAGGTCAAATGGTTGAGGATTTTGTACATGTATTTTTTTCTTTATTTTTTCTTTTTGCTTTGAGATTTGGAGGATTTTCATACAAGGGAACAAACTTTACCACTCTTTTGTATTTCTCTTCTCTCACCATGTCTTTGTTTTGCTTCTATTCATTCTTCACTTCCTCATTCACCATTCACTTCCTCATTCATCCTTTACATCTCATTCATCCATCTATGTCTTGCTCTCTCACTCACCCTCCATCCTCCTTCACCACTTATTTTTCCTCTTACTAACCTTCATTCAACATTCACTCATCCTCATTCATCTCGCACTTGCCCTTCCGTTCATACATCCATGATTTATCCTCTCATTTATCCTTCACTTCACCGCTTACCTACCCATCCTCTTTAAACAATGCTGTCGTCACACACTAGGCAGACAACACAACACAACACAACACAACACAACACAGCCACGCACATAACGCAGTATTCGTCCGGCGCACAACACGCACATTTCAAGAGGAAACGCATAAAGTTGAAGCGGGCATTCTGATTTGCATTGTAATGGTGGGCAGACGATTAGAACCACCGCTTGTTTGCCTGTGATGGCCTGCGACTGACTGCGGCGATGTCCTGTCCTGATCTGATAGCCCTAGAGGAGGAGATCTGAAGGACACAGGAGGAGGAAGGAGGAGGAGGTGGAGGAGGAGCTGAAGAGGAGATAAGGAGAGAGACACTTTGGTATGTTAATCACAGGCGGAGTGAGAATTGAGATAATGGTTCGTATTCCAGAGATTATTTCTCTATTACAGACCGATTTT
>NC_059284.1:10232749-10307749 GCF_017591435.1 Portunus trituberculatus
ACTCTTGACCAAGCCAGCCCTACCTATGCTGTTCCTCCTCCTCCTCCTCCTCCTCCTCCTCCTCCTCCTTCTTCTCCTTCCATCATCAGCATATGTCTCTTCCTCTTTCCTTTCTCCTGGGCTCTTTTTTTTTTCAACGTAAGCAGGTTACCTCGTTATAAGCCAACAGGTTCTCTTTTACTTGTAGCTTCTTTGTTTTCTTCTCTACTCTAGTTTTTCCTCTCCTCCTCCTCCACTTCCTCCTTCATTGTTACTTCTCTCCCTCTTCTTTATGATTTTTCTTTGTATTTTCGTCTTAGCTCAAGATTTCTCAAGTGTCTGCTTCTTCTTTGTGATTTTTCCTTTTTGTTTGCCATATCGTGGTTGCTAGACCTTTTTTGTATGCGTTTGGTTAGCCTGACATGTTCAATACTCTCCCTCCTACTCCTCTTCCTCCTCCTCCTGCTTCTCCTCCTCCTCTTCCTCTTCTTCCTCTTCCTCTTTCTCTTTCTCTTTTTCTCTTTCTTTCTCTTTCTCTTCCTCTCCTTCCTCCTCTTCCTCCTCCTCCTCGTCTTCCTTTCTCCTTCCTTCTTCTCCATCTGTCGAACCTACTTTGTTTTGAAAGTCTAAGACAACTCCAATATTTTTCCACACATTCTTTTCCACTTCTGTTATTGTCTTCTCCCTTAGCTTCTAGTCACACTCTTCCTCCTCCTCCTCCTCCTCCTCCTCCTCCTCCTCCTCTTGCTCGTGCTGTGCCTCGGGAGATCACTTGCTTCATATTCATGACGCTGCTCCCTCACCTCTGATGACGTCACTTGGGTCAGGGCGGATCCCTCGGGGGCGGAGGGGGAAGGATAAAAGTGAAGGAGGATGGAGGATACTGAAGGAGAAGCATAAAGAGAAGAGAAGAGAAGGAGGAGGAGGAGGAAGACAAAGAGAAGGATGATAGGAAGGGGAAGGATGAAGCATGAAGAACAAGTTAACGAGAGTGAAGTTTAAAGAAAGAAGAGGCGTGGAGGTAAATTGATAAAGGAAGGAAGGAAGGGAGGGAGGGAGGAACTAAATTGACAAATGGGAGGAGGAGAAACTAAATAGATAGAGGGAGAGAGACGAGAGAGAGACGAGAGAGAGACGAGAGACGAGAGACGAGAGAGACGAGAGAAATACAGATCAAAGGAAAACCACCACCACCATCACAACCACAACAGAACTTATAAGGAAACATGACATACCATTACCAAAACACCACATACACCACCACCACCACCACCACCACCACCACCACCACACCCCCTGACGCAAGAATGATCCTGCCCAAACACGCCTTGACTTTCCCACTAATAAGAGACACTCACTCACGTACTTTACGATGCCCCTCCGCCTTACTCACGCGTCTCAGCCAACCAGGAAAGGGCTTGTTTGTTCCTCGTCCGCTGATTGGCTCCCGTATTTTGTCCCTAGATCTTTATTGGTCCTTGGCAAGAGGGAGACAAAGATGGATGGTAATTGGTAGGTCAGGTTTACGTACGGTTTCCCTATTGGGTCTCTTCCTCCTCCTCCTCCTCCCGTTTTCTAAGTTAGTATGTCGTGTGAGACGTTGATTGGCTCTTACTGATGCCCTGGAGAAAGAAGGTCCGTGATTCGTTGACTTGTTTTGAGAGTTTGTCTGTGATTGGTCGCTACTCACGCCTCGTTTTCTTTCATCTTCTTCATCGTTTTCTTTGATTCACTGCTGATTTTTTTCTCTCGTGGGAATTGAATAGACGATATTTTCCTGGTTTTTTTTCTTGATTTGTAGTGTTTTCGTCACTATCTTTGGGATTTAATGCTCTTTATATTCTCTTTTCTCTCTATTTTCTCTCTAAATGTTCCTGTATTTTTTTATTTGCATTTTTCTTCAGTATTTTATGGACTTGAATGGTTTTTTTCTCTATTTTCTCTCTATTTTCTCTTTTCTTTCTCTGTTCCTATTTTTTCTTAATTTGCAGTTTTCTTCACTATGTTATGGAATTTAATGCTCTCTCTATTTCCCTGACTTATTTATTCTCAATCCATTTCTATTCCTCAGTTATGGAAATTAATACTGGATGTTGTTTCCGTTATTTCTTTAATTTGCAGTATTTCCTTTTCACAATTCACGTTTTTCCTTCGTTGAAATTAATTGTCTCGACTGTTTTTCTCAATCTTTTTTCCCTCCTTTTCAGAAATCAATACACCCAAAATTATTTCCCGCAGTATTTCCTTGTATTTTCTATTTCCTGACCGTATTAAACCTCACCCCAGCCCAGCCCACAGCAGCTCACCCCACCTCACGCCACCCCAGTTCACCACACGCCAGTTCATCACACCCCACCTCATTCCATCCGACCCCATTTCACCCCAACTTCACCTCACTTCAGATCACCCCACCCAATCTCACACCACTCAACCTCACCCAACCTCATATCACCCCACTCCCCCAGTTCCACCCCACCCACCCGACCCTACCTCACCCCGTCCTCACCTCACCTTATCTCTCCCCACATTTCCCCACCTCACCTCACCCCAGATCACCCCACCTTAGCCCAAGCTCACCCCGGCTTACCCACCCGATCCCCAGCTCACCCCACCCAACCCCACCCAAAACCCCAACCAAGTCACCCTACCTCATCTCACCTCACCCTACCTTACCTCACCCCAGCTCACCCCACCAACCACAAAGGAGCATAATCTTTCTCGTATCCCCATTGGCTGTGAGCTCAGGGCGATCCTCCAATCCGCTTGCAGAGACCCGACCTTACCACGAGGCGCCTTCAGGAAAAAAATTAGAGTAAAAAAACATTATACACAGGTCAAGGGTGGTAGTGGTGGTGGTGGTGGTAGTGGTGGTGGGCGGCTGGCTGGCGGCTGGGTGGCGGGCGGAGGTCAACTTGCCGTGTGGTAGTGACGCAAAGTGGCCCAGAGCTTGCGATAAAAATGTTCATAACCGGACCCAGATTTAGCGAGCAGTCCTGATGAGAGAGAGAGAAGGGGAAATGAAAGCGGTGTGGTTGCTGCTGCCGGAAAGAAAGTTGGGCCAAGAAGAAAACGTAAAATCGTCAAGGGAAATTTGCATGGGAAACCTCGATAAATTCTTTCACGGCTCGGAACTTGCTAACTTGGTCTTCTGGTGCACGCCGCGACTCTTCTTCCCTCACCTTCCCCCCTTTTTTTTGTCTGTTTTTCTTTTCTTTCCATCTGTTTCTTTAATCTTGTTTTTCTTTTTTCCATCCATCTGTTTTAGTTCGCAGTTTGTTTTTCTGTGATATAATTTTTTTCTCCTTTACTATTTTTCTTTTTCTTTCTCATCCATTTATAGAGCTTTTTTTATAGTAATTTTGTTTTCTATTCTTCTATTACGTCACTCTTTTTCTAATTCTCTTTATTTCTCTTTTATATCACTTTCAGTTCCATTTTAATACAAATTCTTTTTTTCCTCAATTCTTCAGTATATCACTTACTTTTATTAACATTTTTCTAGTTGTATTTCTTTTTCATACTTTTTAATTTAATTTTTATTTCAGTGCATTATAATTGTTTCTGTGTGTGTGTGTGTGTGTGTGTGTGTGTGTGTGTGTTCGTTAAATTTATGTTTAATACTGCAACTGGCATCCACTGGGAGTCTCATTTCCCTGATACTGGAAAAAAATGCAGGGACAGTAATTTTGTCCTCGTGTGTGTGTGTGTGTGTGTGTGTGTGTGTGTGTGTGTGTGTGTGTGCGTGTGTGCGTACGTTTTCACGGGAGATTAACGTACACAGGCTGACATGAAGTGTGCTGAATAATTTCGCTAACACGTACGCACTTTTTATACAGTCGTCACCTTTTGTAGTGTATGTTCTCTCTCTCTCTCTCTCTCTCTCTCTCTCTCTCTCTCTCTCTCTCTCTCTCTCTCTCTCTCTCTCTTTCCACGACCTCATTGTTTACCTAGTTCTCTCACTTTCTTCCTTACACCTTCATACTTTCTCTACAAGCCTTCATATTTTCCCTACAGCCTTCATAACTTCCCTACAAACTTTCATATTTTCCCTACAAAGCCTCATTTCTTCCCTGCACTGCTCATATTTTCCCTACACGTCCCCGTAATTTCCCTGCAGGCTCTTATACTCCTTCCCAAGCTTCATGTTCTTCTGCACGCTCTCTCTCTCTTTCTCTCTTGCTGTCTCGCTCTCTCGCTCCTGACGGGGAAGGACAGTAATGGAGGCTTTGATCATCAGGTAACTAGCAATCTTCCTGGTGATGGTGAAGGTAATGAATAATGAATAATAAGAGACTCGCCTCCTTTCACCTCCTCTCACTTCGTCATCTCCTCTTGAATCTTATCTCTCACTTTTCTCTCCTGTCTATTTTTTTTTTTTTCGTGGGTTTGTATTACAGTGGTTTTGAGTCTTTCTTTGTGTTCTTTTTTGTTTGCATGGTTTGTTTTGATTTTTTCCTTTTGTTTGTCATGTTTTTTTTATACAATTTTTTCTCCTGTCTTTCTTTCGTGGCTTCGTGATTCATTGGTGTTTTGATTTATTCTTTGTTCTTTTTTGTTTGCATGGTTTAATATATTTTTTCATTTATTCATTAATTTTTCTCTCGCTTCTCCTGTTTTTTTTTTCGTGGCTTGTATTAGTGGTGTCTTGAGTCTTTCTTTGTGTTCTTTTTGTTTGCATGGTGTATTATGTTCTCTTTTTAATTTTTTTCATGTTTTTTTTTCTCATTTTTGTTTCCTTTCTCTTTTCGTGGCTTCGTAATACCGTGGCGTCTTGTATTTTTTTGCTTGTATGGTTTGTTCTCTCCTGTTTTTCATTCCTTTAATTCTGTTATTTTTCCTTCCTTTCTCCCTTTTTTCGTTTCCTCGTGATACCGTAGCGTCTTGAATCATTCTTCGTACTTTTTTGTTTGCACGGTTTATCATGTTCCGTCTTTTCCATTTGTTTTTCAAGCTCTTGATTCTCTCCCTCTTCGTTCTTCCATTGAATGACTTGCTGATGTGCTAAAGGTTGACTTGTGTTGACTGGTGCAGTGATGCGGCAGTGATTGGTGATTTAATGGGTGACTTCATGTGATTCAGTGTGCGTTGGCCCGATAAACGTTGACTTGGTAAGACATTTGACTTGATAAACGTTGACTTGATGAACTTTGATTTGAAAACGTTGAGTTATGGAACGTTGACTCGATGAACGTTGATTTAAAAAAGATTGCTTCGATAAGACGGTGATTCAGTGAGATGGAAACCTGATAAAACATTGACTTAGTGATTATCTAGACTCTTTCTTAACATTGACTTGATAAGCGATGAATCAACTATGGAATACACGATCTTTATCACTTAGTAGCTTTACAAAGGCCTTACTGGTGTCTAGAAGAAAAGAAGCGAGAAAAAAAAATAGCTAATGAACACTAACTTTGATAGCACGTGCCGGCTTGATGACCTGATGACCCACTGACCTGATAACTTGCTGAAACATGACCCGTGTACGTGAGCCACCTTCAGGAGTGACAATGTAGGTGTCAAAATACAACAACCTTTATTATATGTGCAGCGTCTTGAGATTTCCAGTGTTATCTTCACTCATTCGACGTAGATTGTTAGAAATGGATGTGAGCAAGAGAGAAAAAGAGAGAGGGAGAGGAAAGAGAGAGAATATGAGAGAGAGGGTGAGTGAGTCTTTTATGCATTCCGTATCAGTTCTCTTCAGTCATACAACATTGCTTCTTTGCTACAAGTTCCCGGAGATTGCTGCAGAGGCTTTCAATCACAGTTCATCAAAAAATTATACTCCTGGTTTAAAAAAATAGCATATTGCGGATGATTCCCTTGAGGTTTTTGTTCCGTCAGGGAGGAGGTCGCGCCTGAAGTCCATCCCAACCCTTTACTACCCTTCCCAAGCCTTTCCAACCCTTTCTAACCTAACCTAACCCTTCCCAAGCCTTTCTAACCCTTTCCAGTCCTTCCTAAACCTTCCCAATCCTTACCAACCTTTTCGAAGACTTCCCAATCCTTCTTAACCCTTCCCAATCCTTCTTAACCCTTCCCAATCCTTCTTAATCCTTCCCAATCCTTCTTAATCCTTCCCAATCCTTCTTAACCCTTCCCAATCCTTCTTAACCCTTCACAACTCTTCCTGACCCTCCTCACTTTCTCCAATCCTACCCAGTCTTCTTTTTTTTCCTTCCTAAGTCACCCTAATCTTTCTCAGTCCCCAATCCTCCTCCAATCCTTTTCTAACCCCTTTCGTAACCTTTCCCTAATCCTTCTCCAATCCTTCAATCGTTTCTTAGCCATTCCAGCCATTCCCAGACCTCCCTATTCCTTTACTAACCTTTTTCAATCCTTCAACCCTATTCTAACCATCCCAGCAGTCCACATACCTCCCAAGCTCTTCTTAATCCTCCCCAACCCTCTCTGATCCTCCTTTTTACCTCTTCAACTCTCCTTAACTCCTCCCAAAACTCTTATATTTTCCTTGACTTTCCCAACCCTTGTCAACCCTCCCCAACCCCCTCCTGTCCTTCTACACTCCCCCTGTCCTCTCCAACTCTTCTCTCGTCCTCTCCAACTCTTCTCTTGTCCTCCCCATGTCCTTTCCAATCCTCCCCATGTCCTTTCTAACCCTCTTCATGTCCTTTCCAACACTCCCCCGACCTCCTATGTCTCACCCCAAACTTCTGTCGTTCCACATTGCTCCTCCTGTCTATCCGTGTCCCCGAGGCCATCCTGTCAGTCCTCAGTGCCCCTTCCCTCCCCTTCCTCCGGCCGTGGCAGCGCGGGACACACTGTCTCTCTCTCTTGCCTCCAGTTGCGCGGGGGACTGGAAAGGATGGTCAGTAATTTTTGACCATCCCGTTGCTGTCTTTCGATGCGACATGTCTCTATATTTTTTTCTTTATCTCTCTTCTCTTTCTCTTTCTCTTTTTCTCTCTCTTACTTCTGTGTTTTATGGGAGTTCGGTTTGTTTTCAGTTTTTTTTTTTTCTTTGTCTTGATTTGTGATGTATTTTTTGTTCTAAGTTGTTTTTCCTTAGTTTTTTTTATTCTACCGTTGTAGTTGTTGCTGTTGTCATCTATCATTTTGGTATCGTTAAGCAAGCACGGAAATTGGCGAGTTTGTTGTCCTGTTGTCTTGCTGTCTTTTCTTCTCAGACACAACGTTCTTTACTGTTTACGAATTCACTTTCATTAGACTCGAGGGCGTTCATTACACATTCACCTCTTTGTTGCGTGAAGGAAAGGGAGGAGCGTTGGGTCTGATATCCGAGGAATGTTGATCGTAAAGTCCTCGTGATCTTCTTGAGATTTGTGTAAAGTAACCATTGCATTTTATGTCGATGTTCGGTTACGTTATAAGCAGTTAATGTTTTGCTCAAGGCTACTTCAGGAAAGATTTGGTTGTAACTCGTTTAGTCTTAATTAACCCCTTCAGTACCAGGACACGTTTTCATATTTATTCTGCTCAGTATTTGATTTTATGCAGGTATAGAAACTTGTGGGGATTAAAATAGTGATGATTTTGGCCATTAATCTTCTAACCTCCATAGACCCTTCCTAATGTCAATAAAATCGTCTAACCACACCAAAAATTCATAAGAATGCGTTGCAGTACTGATGGGTTAAGGAGAGGTAAGAAGGGAGAACAGAACAAAAAGGGGAAGATTAGGTTAGTGTTGGGTTAAGTTAGTGTTAGTGAGGTTAGGTTAAGTTAGAAGTATTGAGAAATGTGAGTCAAGATTTTGTTTAAAGGTGTTTAAGTTTGAGGTCAGGATAGCAAACGTTAACTTGCGTCATATCAGGTACCATTAGGTTATGCCAAGTCATTTTAAGCTAGATTAAGTTAGGTTAGCTTACGTTGGGTTGGGTTTGGTTAGGTTAGCCTTTTTTATGTAAGAGGAGGGCTGGGCAAGGGCAATGAAAATATAAAGAAAAAATCCCTCTGTTGCTAATCTTAGAGATATACAGCATAGGTTAGGTAACGTTAGAACTCTCAAGTAGGGATTAGATTAATTTACTTCATCTCAGGTAAAGCAAGGTTAGTTATCTCATCTGTGTAAGTGTTGGTTAGGTTAGGTTATGTCCTCTCAGGTTAGGTTTGGTTAGGTTAGGTTAGGCTTGGTTTGGTTAGCAGTCTCATCTGTGGGCAAGTGTTGGTTAGATTAGCAGTGGAGTCTCATCTGGGGCAAGTGTTGGTCGTAAAGTGTGGAAGTCTTTAGGGAAGTTTAGCATTACGTCTTCCCGCTGCTTGCTGCCTTCCGTCTTCCTCTCCCCTTCATGCTGGCCTTGTATTTTTAGGAGAATTTAGTGCTGGGCTGATATACGATGCAAGTTATGAAGATAATTCTCTCTCTCTCTCTCTCTCTCTCTCTCTCTCTCTCTCTCTCTCTCTCTCTCTCTCTCTTTCTCTCTCTCTCTTCCCTGGAGGACGTGAAGTGAACGGTTCTGTGTCACGCCAATTTCAGTCCATGTCGTTCTAACGCTTGTCTTCCTCTTGTCTTCTCCCCTTTCGATTTCTCTTCTCCTTTCTGTTCGCCTTTCTTATCTCCTCTCCTGCTCTTTCTCCTTCCTTCATCCCATGTCTTTTCTTATCCCCATTTCCTGTGCACGCCTTTCCTTCCTCCTCTTTCCTTTCCTCTTCTTACCTCAGTCACATCTCTCCTCTTCTGTTCTGGTCTTGTGTCTTCTCTTTTCTCCTATTTCCCGTGCTGTGTTCTCTCCTTTTCTTCCTCCTCCTCCTCCTCCTCCTCCTCGCAGAATAGCAGGACTCAGAACATGGTGAAGTATAGAGAATCATAACTTGCCTCATGTAAAGTTTCAGGCGTGAAATATTTCCTGGGAACAAATTCCTTTCCCTTCGTCGCTTCCATAAAACCCGACGGTTCTGAGCAGCCATGGCCTCGATACCCCTTAGGAGGAGGAGGAGGAGGAGGAGGAGGCTGGTAAGAAAGGAGGGAGAGAGCTTACACCATATTATTTACCTATTTTTTTCCTCTCTCCTCCAGTGTGCTCCTCTGATTGGCTACTTCACGGCCAATCAAACGCTCTGACAAAGAAAGATTCGCTGTGAAAATAGCCAGGAACTTTCTCGTGTGGCGCTGTGAAGGTCTCGGTGCGTGTTAAAAAAAGGAGGTTTTCCATGCATACTAAGAACCTTGATCACCTCCACGCTGCAGCCACCTAATCAGAGGGAGAAAGAGAGGGAGAGGGAGAGAGAATGAATCACCCGCAGGAGGAAGACATTTCATTCTCTCTCTCTCTCTCTCTCTCTCTCTCTCTCTCTCTCTCTCTCTCTCTCTCTCTCCCTCTCACTTTCCCTTTCCCTCACACTCTTTCTCTCCGCCGTCTCTAAATCACTTTGTATGTTAATTAAACCTATTTGCATTTAATGAATTTTTGCGGCATGTCCCTACACCTGGACTGTCCCCGGTGGCTGCGAACTGCCATCACCTGCCATCACCTGCCATCACTTCCTCCACACCTGACAAGTCCACCTGTACCCTCCCGCCCACCTAAGCCTTCCATCCACACGCACAAACAAACTCACTGCCGCTTCCCACAGGCTGACCTCATCACTCCTCATTACTCTTCATCATCATTTCACTCCAAGCTTCGCTCTCTCTCTCTCTCTCTCTCTCTCTCTCTCTCTCTCTCTCTCTCTCTCTCTGCACTTTAATTCCTTTGGCTCATAAATTGTAGCCACGCGCGGGCTCACTCGCACATTTTCCCTCCTATACATACTCCCACGCTCTCGTATTCCTTCATCCCCACATACTTGCTTTAATTCCACCTCGTATAAGTTTCCAGCTCTCTCCCTCTCTTGCCACCCTCCTACACACACACACACACACACACGCACTCTCTTTCCTTCACTCTCACTGCTCGCTTTAATTCATTCTCACAATTGATAGCCACACCAGTATCAATTGTTTTCCCTACGTACATCCCCTCGGCCTGTTTCCCCTCATTTCTCACGGTTTCCATTTCTAACGCCCACTCAGGCACACGCACATACACTACACATACATTCTATTTGTCTGCTCACCTCGTAAATTGAAAGTCTCTCCCTGTTATTTCAAGCACCTCTTTTGCAAGTTGTACCTTTGTGTTTTGTTACTTGCCTTTTCCAGATCCGTTTCGCTATGTATAACTTTTACGATCTCCCTTTCAATTCATACTCACTCTTAACACACACCAACCGTTCTTGCATCTATTCCTTTCCACAGTCATAATCGAAATATATATCTTCCTTCTCTTACATTTGACCCTTTACACCCCTTACCTTCGAGGAGACACCTGCCGAAATAGCACTGGTTCAGGGGGTGCTGTGAACTTATTAAAACCAGGTGTGATCTCACTGATTGTTTCTCTTCGCGTCTCACAACACAAGAGACCAGTCACAGCCTGCCCTCTAAAGACAACTCTCTTCCTTCACATGAAACTACTTGCACTTACCTACACATATATTCTTCATTCAAGATTTACAATTGAAAAAAAAATTTCTCCTATACCAGCCAAGAAGTCCTTTCCTTTTCACTTTTTTTGGCTTATTTTACCATTTTTTTGTTGCCCTTGGCCGGTTATCCCTTGGCCGGTTATCCCTCTTACCTAACCTAACCTAACGTAACCTAACCTACACTCAATCACACACTCCACACTTCAGACCTCCAATTCTTACACACATTCACACGTTTTCCTCGTCCACTCAGCACCCAGTACCGACATAACCTCCACATCTGCCCACACATCCACACCGGAGCCTTGGATCACACCCTACAACTCCGCACAACAAACAAGCTCCCGCGGCAGCCAACAAGCCTCACAACTTTGCGGTTCTCTCATAACTTCCCTTGTTGCCCTCCAGCGTCTGCCAGCCTCGCTCCGCCCACCTGTCCCTCAGAAGTGCCTTATTTCGAGGTCTTTGGTGGAGAAAACGAGGCCAAAGACACCGCCAGCCGTCAAGGTATCGAGCTCTTTATCAGATTCGTTGTAGTGTTTCTGATCCTCTTGTGTTGACGGGCTGTGATGCCTTGCTCTCTTTTCTCTGTCTTTCTTTTTCTCTGTTTCTGTTTCTCTGTTTCTCTCTCTCTCTCTCTCTCTCTCTCTCTCTCTCTCTCTCTCTCTCTCTCTCTCTCTGTGTGTGTGTGTGTGTTGTTTGGTCCTGTTTTCGTTCCGTTTTGTCGTGTTTTGTTATTTATTGTTTTTCTTTGTTGTGTTTTCTCGTTTAGAAAAATGTTTTCGCTGTTTCTGGACGTTTTCATTTTACTATTTTCATTTTTTTCTCTGATGCGCACGTGTCATTTTCTTTAATTTGTTGTAATGAGCCTTTAAATTTCGTTCATCTTTTTTTGTGTTTTTAATTAGACTTGTTTGTACTAAGATTAGCATTGCAATTAAAGCGAGACATGAATAATGAACACGCACACGCACACACGCACATTAAGTTTTACCTTCTTATATTTTCTTGTTCTTCTATTTCCATATGCATCATTTCCTTATTCTGTCTCGTATTTCTCTTCCCTTCTGATATCGCACCTGTTTTTCCTTCGTTCCTTCCCCTTCTTCCCTTCTCGCGTGTATTTTTCCTCATTTCTCCCTCCTAAATCATGTTCTCTCTCAAATTTACTCTCTCCTCTCCTGTCCAACGAGGTATGTGTGTGTGTGTGCGCGCGCGTGTGTTATGCATCAATATAAATACACAGCGATTGTTTTGTCTCGTTTGGCGGAAATTATTCTTCAAAAGTCAACGTAACTCTTGTTTATTTTTCACTCCATTTTTATTTGTATCAAACCATTTCCCTATCACCATTTTTTTCCCATTCTATAAGTCAGAAGTGTCGAAATATTTGTCACCGACCTTACATCTCTCTCTCTCTCTCTCTCTCTCTCTCTCTCTCTCTCTCTCTCTCTCTCTCTCTCTCTCTCTCTCTCTCTCTCTCATGCATACATTTCGACTTTGCAATTTATTTCGTTCATGGCTCCGTGTTCCGGCATTGCGTTTACGGCTGTGGTCGCGGACGCATATTTACGAAAAGGTGGACGTATATTTTTGCTCACAATCGCTCGGGACGCATAACTTGGGAGTCCGAAGTGACGTTCCAGTAATGCGAAAAATATAAATAAAAACAGGAAATTTGTCCCCAAGCTGTTGGCATTTGTTTTTTAAATGCGCATTTGACTATGAATTTGCACGTGTGTGTGTGTGTGTGTGTGTGTGTGTGTGTGTGTGTGTGTGTGAAGAATGAGATGGAATGGCAACGAAAGGGGGGAGCGGGAAAGAGGAAATAAAAAGGGATAATGTTGGAAGAAGCAGACGAGAAAGGGATAGTGAAAGGAAGTAGAAAAGAAGGGAAGAAAATAAGAAAATGGGAGGAAAGCGACTTGCTGGGAGAATGGAAGGAGGAATATGAAGAAAGGGAGACAAAAGAAAATGCAAAAAAAAAAGGCAGAAGGAAGAAGACGGGAAGATAGATAACAAAGAAATGAGAAGAGAAAACAGGAATAAAAACGTGAAAAAGGAAGATGAGGAAGGGAGGAGTAGAGTTAGGTGGAAGAAAAGAGGGAAGGAGGGGAGAATGGAGGAGAAAAGAGTAGGAGGGGAGTGATGGTGAAGGGAGAAGTGAAAGTTAGAGGAGGGAAGAAGGGGATTGATAAGGAAGGGAGGAGTGAGAGATGGGGAGGAGAAGGAAGGAAGGAGTGAGAGATGGGGAGGAGAAGGAAGGGAAGGAGGGAAGTGATTAGAAAGAGGTTAAGGGAGAGTAAGGAGGGGAGGGAGATAGGGAACTCAACATGTCCTCTTTAACCCCGCAAATTATTCAGCAACGTGAACGGTTGGCAGCACAACAGGTGTGTGTGTGTGTGTGTGTGTGTGTGTGTGTGTGTGTGTGTGTGTGTGTGCGCATGCGCGAATGTGTATGAACCTGTGCGTGTTGGAACATGTCAGAGAGAGAGAGAGAGAGAGAGAGAGAGAGAGAGAGAGAGAGAGAGAGAGAGAAACATTTTCTTGCTATGACATTTCAGTAAAGATTTCTAGCCTGTCATTTTTCTCCTCCTCCTCCTCCTCCTCTTGACTTTTCCTACCTCTCCCATTTTCTTTTCCCTCTCCACCTTCCCTTTCACGCTCCAAGAAAGAAAAATGAAGACGTAAAGAATATCAAATAATTTACCGGTGACTCATTTGCGAATTTGTTTACAATTTGATTACCAGAGAGAGAGAGAGAGAGAGAGAGAGAGAGAGAGAGAGAGAGAGAGATTAGGAAATGGAAAATGAAATAAGAGAAAATGTTGGGATGTTATGAAATCCCACAGAAAAATGTTAGGAAATTTAAGTTTGCTTGCGCTATTCCTGGGAGGAGGAGGAGGAGGAGGGGGGGAGGAGGAGGAGGAGGAGGAGGAGGCAGATGTGGTAGAGCAGTAATCAAGACAAATTCTGGCACCACAAGGCTGACCACCACTATCTGAGGACACACACACACACACACACACACACACACACACACACACACACACACACACACACACACACACACACACACACACACACACACACACAGTAATCCACTCTGGGCCGCCTCCTTCATCACACATTTTGACCACAAGTATAAACATTTTCTCATACTGTACACTCCATTTCAATTTCGCTCCTAGATTAGTGTCACTATGAGGGAGGAAGGCGCACTTCCTCCCTCGCCTGAGTCCTCTCCTTGAACTCCTAAACTTCCTCTTATCTCGCATCCCGGGTCGTGTCAGCTGCAGCCTGTGACACGTGGTTTTATCATCCGCGGGAGATACAGGGAGATAAAAGTCCATACAGGGAAAATTGTAAGGAAATGAGGCGCTTGGAACAGGGAAAAATGTTCTGGTTAGGGAGAAATTTATTGGTGTGCATGAACGCGTGTCGTTGGCGCTTCAGAGGAAGGAAAATAGTGAAATGGGAGAGATGATGATACTCTGGAAGGTTTTTTTTTTTTCATGTTAAGGGAGTGAGATTAGAGAAGGAAAAAAAAGGTAGATAGGGAAATGAGATGCGCCTAAAAAATGAGAAAGGGAAAACTACAAGCATTTACAAGAAAGAAAGGTTTTAGAACAAATATATTTCCGAATTTCTACCCAGTTTAAAGATGTTGAATTGATAAGTAAGGCGACGGGAGAAATTAAATATATCTTTGAATTTCTACGCAGTTTAAAGGTGTTCCAGTGATCAGAAATGAAGGAAATGTGTAGCAAATAAGTCATTTAGAATTTCCAATCGTAAAGGAAGGCGACGGGAGAAATTAAATATATCTTCGAATATCTATCCAGTTTAAAGATTCCATTTGGCTGTAGAACAAGTAAAGGTGTTCCAGTAATTAGTAATGTAGGAAAGGTGTAGAAAGTAAGACGTAGAATTTTCGATCGTAAAGCAAGGGAACAAAGTAAATTAACAAATATATTTTCGAATTTCTACCCAGTTTAAAGATTCCAGGTAGCTGTAGAACAAGTAAAGCTGTTTCAGTGATTAGAAATGAAGGAAATGTGTAGCGAATAAGTCGCTTAGAATTTCCAGTCGTAAAGGAAGGCGATGGGGAAATTAACAAATATATTTTCGAATATCTACCCAGTTTAAAGATTCCATATGGCTGTAGAACAAGTAAAGGTGTTCCAGTTATCAGTAAATGTAGGAAAGGTGTAGCAAGTAACAGTGACTTAGAATTTTCGATCTTGAAGCAAGGCGATGGGGAGATTTACTGCCTCAGCCTAAATTAACGCTTCTTGGGTGTAGGTATTAGAAAAGACGAGGCAGAAGCTTCAAGTCTGATAAAAAACTGGTTTCCGGTGCAAATTTAAGAGACGCGCTCAAGAAGAATCTCGTGGATCAGAATTTATGGCTCGGGGAAGTAATCTTATTCTGTCTTTTTTTTGCAGCTCATTAAGAATTATGAAGATGAGGGAAGGCAAAAATAGCCAGTACGTGTTTCTTTACAAAATACTACTACTACTACTGCTGCTGCTGCTGTCACTACTTTTACTACCACTGCTACTACCACTGCTACTACCACTATTTCTACTACTACCACTATTTCTACTACCACTATTTCTACTACTACCACTATTTCTACTACTACCACTATTTCTACTACTACCACTATTTCTACTACTACCACCATTTCTACTACTACCACCACTTTACTACTACCACTATTTCTACTACTACACTATTTCTACTACCACCACTACTACTACTACTACTACCACCACTACTACTACTACCACTACTACTGCTACCACCACTACCACTACTGCCACCACTACTACTACTACTACCACTACCACCACTATTTCTACTACTACTACCACTACTACTACTACTACTACTACTACTACCACCACCACCATCATTACTACTACAACGCAATTAAAAGGACAGTAAGTTGAGGAAGGATGGACTTTCAAAATGAGAGAGAAAGAGAGAGAAAGAGAATATACAAACTTAAAGTAACGTACGAATAGCTTCATTATTTCATACAGTGCCTTGTCTTTCTTCCTCTTCCTCTTCCTTCTCCTCCTCCTCCTCCTCCTCCTCCTCCTCCTCCTCCTCCTCCTCCTCTTCCTCCTCCTCCTCTTCCTCACGCATTCAGGTAGAAGAGGTCGAGTCAGCAAGTGAGTCAGCAAGCAAAGGTGACGAGATCAGAGAGAGAGAGAGAGAGAGAGAGAGAGAGAGAGAGAGAGAGAGAGAGAGAGAGAGAGAGAGAGAGAGAGAGAGAGAGAGAGAGAGAGAGAGAGAGAGAGAGAGAGAGAGAGAGAGAGAGAGAGAGAGAGAGAGAGAGAGAGAGAGAGAGAGAGAGAGAGAGAGAGAGAGAGAGAGAGAGAGAGAGAGAGAGAGAGAGAGAGAGAGAGAGAGAGAGAGAGAGAGAGAGAGAGAGAGAGAGAGAGAGAGAGAGAGAGAGAGAGAGAGAGAGAGAGAGAGAGAGAGAGAGAGAGAGAGAGAGAGAGAGAGAGAGAGAGAGAGAGAGAGAGAGAGAGAGAGAGAGAGAGAGAGAGAGAATTTGTCAGTCAGCAGAGGAGAGTGAAGGACAGACAGCGATAGTGAATGACAGGATGGTGGAATGACAGAGAGAGAGAGAGAGAGAGAGAAATTTGTCAGTCAGCAGAGGAGAGTGAAGGACAGACAGCGATAGTGAATGACAGGATGGTGGAATGACAGGATGGTGGAGAGATTGAGAGAGAGAGAGAGAGAGAGAGAGAGAGAGAGAGAGAGATTGAGAGAGAGATGGTTATAGCAGTTGACATTGTAAGGAGGAGGAAGAGGAGATGATTGTAAGGGATGGATGAGGTAATTATTAAGAGGAGGAGGAGAACAAGGAGGAGGAGGAGGAAGACGATGACATTAAAACTGAAAATGAGGAAGATGAAGAAAAAAAGGGAGGATGCAAGTGAAGAGGAGGAAAAGGATGAGAATGAGGAAGAGGAAAAGAAAAGAAAAGAAGTTAATATTCGGTGGTGGTGAAAGGAAAATAGGAAAAAAGTTGTAATACGTTGAAATTGAGAAATGTTATAAAGAAAACGGAGGAAATTGCAGCGGGAACTGAAACATTGCTGGAATAAAGTAAGAAAAATGAAAAAAAAAATAGGTACTGAATCTAAGAAATGAAAGACACACACACACACACACACACACACACACACACACACACACACACACACACACACACACACACACACACACACACACACACACACACACACACACACACACACACACACACACACACACACACCACACACACACACACACACACCAGGTACGAAAAATGGCGAGAAATCTTAGAAGCTACCGAAATAAAAAAAATAAAAACGAGAGAAAAAAAAAACTTGTCACAAATAAATAAAACTGAGGGAAACATGAACCAATATTACAAACCTGCACTTTTTTTTTCTCCTATAATTTTTTCCGTTTTTTTTCCTCTAGAATCCAGTTTTCTTTTCTATTTTTCCTTTTTCCTTTTTCCTTTTCCATTTCCTTTTTCCTTTTTCCCTTTTACCTTTTTTTTCCGTGTTTCTTTTCCCTCTTCCCTGTAGAATCCGTTTGTCTTCCCTTTTTTCACCATTTTTCCTTTTTCCGTTTTCCCTCCAGAATAATTTTTCCTTATTTTTTCCCTTTCCTTGTCTTTCCTTTTTCTCTAGGATTCTTTTTTTCCTCCTTTTCCCTCTGTTTTTCCGTTTTTCCTCCTAATTTCCCCTTTTTTTTTATCGTTTTCCTTTTTACTGGTCGTGGGTGACGGGGCACGACTGGGAGGCAATCAATGTGCGCCGGTCGTCGTGGTCGTTCTGACGTCACAGCTCTCGCCCTGAACAAATAGCGCGCGGACCTTAATTAAAGCTTTATTATTTTTGCCGCTCGGGTTATCTGTAGGCGGACACTGGCAGAAATAATTAAGCCTACCCAATGCACTACCGCCGGACTGGAGCAATGGGTCAAATTACTGGTGGTGTCTATTGCTTCAGGGGTGATTGTGCACGCGCCCACGCACACAGACACGCACACGCACATACAAGCACACGTAGAAGTTTCGCCTCGCTTTGTTTAATATTACGTACAGTGTAGGGACGGGAGCTATATATCTTTTTTTTCGGTGTGTGGGTGGGTGGGTATGTTGGTAGATGGGTGTGTGGGTAAGGGTTGATGAATTACACACACACACACACACACACACACACACACACACACACACACACACACACACACACACACACACACACGATAGAGAGACAAAGGGAGAGAAATATAAACAGAAATAGAAATATAGACAAAAATACGCACACGCACACGCACACGCACACACACACACACACACACACACACACACACACACACACACACACACACACACACACACACACACACACACAACACAATGATAGAGAAACATACACAGACAGAAACAGATAAACATGACAGAAATAGCAAAACAAATAGATGTAAATAGACAGACAGAGAAACAGAAACCAAAAACAGACAGATAGAAAGACAGACAGACAGACAGACAGACATAACACAGTCAGCCATCCCCCTCCATCTCTCACCCCTCAGCTGTAATATTAAACGAAGCGAAACGAAACGACCCGTGAGGTAAACGAGGCAGTTTCGAGTCGCCGGAGGAACGTGTTGAGTAATCCTGAAAGTGTCGAGGACGTGGGGACGGAACTCAATCCTTCTGGGGATGCGCGGCTTACGAGGGACGAAGGAAGCGAAGGATGCGTTGAGTAGATTCTGCGGTTAGATGTGGATAAGAAAAGAAGGAAGCTGTAGGAGGATTATTGACAAGGGAAGGAAGGAGAAAGAAGGATATTAGAGGTTGTGAATGTAGGAAGAATGGTGTCCTCCTCCTTTTCCTCCTTTTCTCTTCCTCCTCCTCATTCGTCTCATTCGTATTATCATTACCATTCTTCTTCTCCTTCCATTTATGTCGTGGCTCCTAAAACCACATTTGCAAGGAGGAAGCAGCAACAACAACAGAGAGAGAGGCACCAGATGTTTCTCGTGTATGTATATATGTATGTGTGTACGTGTGTAAGTGCGTGTGTCTGTCTGTCTGTCTGTATGACTGTCTGTCTGTATGAATGTATGTATGTATGTATGCATGCCACTAGCCGTGTAGGTCACCAGATCTGCTTTAGTTACCACACACACACACACACACACACACACACACACGTCCACCGTCACGCCCAGAACTCATCACTATGCAGAACGCCTCACTGAGAGACACGTGGGCGGGGTGGATGGGATGGGCGGGGAGGTGGCAGTCCTAGGGGTGTGTATGGGGAGGGGAGTGATGGGTGGGGGAGTGAATTCGAGAGGACACAGGGGAAACTATAAGGGGTGTATAAACGTGTGTGATAGGGGTGAGGGTGGTACTGGGAGGGGTGAGGGATGAATGAGAGATCCTATTGGGGGAAGCAGGACTTGTAGGGGGTGTTGAAGGGGTGATATTTATGTAGGGGTGACTGAGGGGTGAAGGGACGTCTTTTGGGGATATAAGAAGAGGTGAGTGACTTTTTTTCATAGATATAGGGGTGAGATGGAGGTGAGAAAGGTACTGGAGGGGTGAAGGGGTGATAGTCAGATGACGGAGCCTTAAGATGTAAGAGGGGTGAGGAAGTCTCGTAGGAGTGATGGAGGGTGAAGGAGGGGTGAGGAGGGCAAGGCATTCACCCTCGTCACCACTGCCGCGCCAAGTCACCATAACCTCATCAGCAACACTCTGGTCTATTCAGGTCTAGAGAGGCTGGAGGGGGAAGGGGGTGGAGGGGGACAAGAACGCAGGGACCAGAGAAGGATTAGCCGCGACTTGATGAAACTCACACCAAGACAGACAGAGAGAGAGACAGATAGACAGTGATAGATGGACTGGAATCGATACTCTATATATATGCACTGGTAGAGGCACGTTGACTGATAGACTGACAGAATGATAGACTGTTTTATTAAATGTATTGATGGTTACTGCTGGTTAATGGATAGATAATAGATACTGATAAAGATATTGACAAACGGATAAACTGATAAGATATTGCTGGTTAACATGGCGGTGGAAAGATACTGAAGGAGTTTTTAGAATATTTACTGATAAAGATTAAGGCTAGGACAAATAGATAATGATAAATACTGATAAAGATATTAAGAGACTGATAAACTGATAAGATAGACGTTTTTTTAGATTCGTCAAAACAAAAATAAGCTAACAAATATTTAAGGTTTTAAGACATTTGTATCAGACATTTGGCTAACGCTACTTATCCTTAACACACGCACACACACACACACACAGAGCAGGTGAATCTAATTGTGAATCTAATTACCTGTGATTTATTATGGATACGAATCACCCGTAACTCTCACAGGTGTTACAAAATTACATTAACTTTCACACACTATTTTGCGTTTTCTGTTGAGTGAGTTTTTTTTACACAGGATAATTCTCTCAATTCTTTTCTTTATTTCTTTATTAATTCTCTTCCTTTGTTATCCCTGTTCTTCGTTCCTTCTCTACTCTCCTCCTTTATCTTCCTTTAGCCTTCAGTAATGAGATGTTTGCACGCGTGAGTTCGGCAGGAGGAGGAGAGGAAGTCATGAGAGTTTGTGCAGGATAGGAGATGGAAAGACGAGAGGAGGGCCGGAGGAATGGAATGAAGGAAGAAGGAAGAGGGAGGAGGTCGTCTTAGTATGCAGCTCTTCCTCCCACCTCTCAACAGCATGATGTGACCCTCTCAGGCTTTATCGACACGTCCCTTCCTCCTCCTCCTCCTCCTCCTCCTCCTCCTCTTCTTCCTCTTCCTCTAAGATCATGGAGAACAAGAAAATAATGAAGTCATAACACATATTTCGTAATGCGTGGCAGTCTCTCCTACACGCACGCACGCACGCACGCACACTGGGGAGCAGAGTTGTGTTTTGCCAATCAAGGAGTTAAGATCCTTGGTCTAAGTAAGAGGAGGAGTGTCACTCTTCCCGCTTCGTTAGTCCACGTTAACGAGAGGGAGCAGCGATGCGGGCCCGCTGACAGACAGGCACACGGTAAACACATTATCCAACTCCTCCTCCTCCTCCTCCTCCTCCTCCTCCTTCTTCTTCCTCCACTTCGTCTTCGTTTCTCTCTCAGCTCTTCAAGTTTCCTCCTATTACTCTTCTAATTCTAATTCTTCTCATTCATTTGTCACGCTTCCTCTTTGTATTGGTTTTCCCTCATTTTTCCTGCATTACTTTCTTCCTATTGACATTTCCCTCCTCCTTATCATCCTCCTCCTCCTCCTCCTCCTCTTCCTTCACCTCCTGTCAGTCATTATTCCCTTTGTCGTATACGTCTTTCCTTCCACCTTCCAGTTTTCTCCTCCTCCTCCTCCTCCTCCTTCATGTCTTCATTCTCCTTCCATCACTACCTGCTTCTCATATTCCTTCCTTTCTGCATCTGTTTCCTTCTGTACCATTCCTCTTCCTCCTCCTCCTCCTCCTTCTCCTCCTCCTCCTCCTCTTTCTCTTCCTTCTGTCAGTCATTATTCCTTTCCTCATATGCACCTTTCCATCCACTCCTTCCATTTCCTACCTCCTCCTCCTTTTCCTCCTCACATTCGCCACGGCAGCATTAGGGGGGCGCTGCTCCCTCAACCGTCTCTCCGTCGCCACCAAATGAATAAATTGCATTACTAGACTCGAGCCTGCAAGTTGAGTAAAAGAGTTTTTTCACGTTTTTAGCTTTTTTCACTCTCCTTCGTGGCCTTGGTTGTGGTGATGGAGGTCCCTTTTTTTCCCTTCTCTTACCTCTTTTTTTATTTACCTGAAGGCGGAAGCTCTTTCTTATTAAGGTGACCAGGTGAAGTGCCCTCGACCTCTCTTCACGGT
Organism: Portunus trituberculatus; assembly: GCF_017591435.1. Classification (NCBI taxonomy): domain Eukaryota; kingdom Metazoa; phylum Arthropoda; class Malacostraca; order Decapoda; family Portunidae; genus Portunus; species Portunus trituberculatus. Next base: position 10,254,104 of record NC_059284.1, read on the forward strand.
AAGAAAATGGAGTTAAATATGAAAGTGTGTTGTTTCCACTTTGTTTTCACTTTTCACTCTCCCTGTTGGTATAGTTTGGTTTTATCAGTGTCTCTTGTTATGGGGTGAGTGAAATGGATTGGGGATTGGTGCTTAGAAGAGATTATAAGTAAGTGATTGGGTTAGGTTAGGTTAGAGATTTGTTTATTATTGTTCTGTTCGAGTGATTCAGTTTGCCTGTTGCTTTTGTTTTCGAATGTTTTGGGTTTAGTGCGTTTTTGGTTGAGTAAGTAAATATGCAAGTGAGTGAGTGAGTGGTGAGTGGTGTGGTGAGTGAGTGGTGAGTGGTGAGTGGTGGTGGTGGTGGTGGTGGTGAGTGGTGGTGGTGGTGAGTGGTGGTGAGTGAGTGAGTGGTGGTGGTGGTGGTGGTGGTGGTGGTGGTGGTGGTGAGTGGTGGTGAGTGAGTGGTGGTGAGTGGTGTGAGTGAGTGTGGTGAGTGAGTGGTGGTGGTGAGTGAGTGAGGGAGTGAGTGAGTGAGTGAGTGGTGAGTGAGTGAGTGAGTGGTGGTGAGTGAGTGAGTGGTGTGGTGTGGTGGTGGTGGTGGTGGTGTGGTGGTGGTGAGTGGTGGTGGTGGTGAGTGAGTGAGTGGTGGTGGTGGTGGTGTGGTGAGTGAGTGAGTGGTGGTGGTGGTGGTGGTGGTGGTGGTGGTGGTGGTGGTGGTGGTGGTGGTGGTGGTGGTGGTGAGTGGTGGTGAGTGGTGGTGGTGTGGTGGTGGTGGTGGTGGTGGTGGTGGTGGTGGTGGTGGTGGTGGTGGTGGTGAGTGAGTGGTGGTGAGTGGTGGTGGTGGTGGTGGTGGTGGTGGTGAGTGGTGGTGGTGGTGGTGGTGGTGGTGGTGAGTGTGAGTGAGTGAGTGAGTGAGTGAGTGAGTGAGTGAGTGAGTGAGTGAGTGAGTGATGTTGGTTGGTGATTGATAAGCAAGTGAGGAATATAGCAAAGTGTGACTGACGTCTTAACAGTTTTCAGTGCTCAGTGTTGATAGAGCTAACTGGTGTGGACTGGTGAGTGAACTGGTGATGTGGAGTCTGGTGATCATGTGAGTTTGATTATTTGTTATTTCTTGTGAGTGTCTTTTTTGCAAATTTCCATCCTTTTTCTTTTTTCCTCTCTCGTCCTTCTCCTTTTCTTCGTATAATTTTATTCCTATTTTTTCATCTTCCTTTTTTTCCTTCACATATCTCTTCCTCTTTCTTCTTTTCCTTTCCTTCCACATTTTTCTTTTCCTCGTATTCCTCCTCCTTTCTTCATACATATCTTACTTACTCTTCTCTCCTCCTCCTTCATACACTATTTTCTTTTCTCCTTCCTCCTCCTCCTCCTCATCGTCCTCGTCCTCCTCCTCCTCCTCTTCCTCCTCCTCCTTTCTTCATACATAGCTCTAGGCAAGTTTTCTATAAAATTTTTAGTTAGGCCTCACCATTTTCTCTCACGCGACATGAAGCACTAACTCAAATATTCTCCCCAGGGTCTCTCTCTCTCTCTCTCTCTCTCTCTCTCTCTCTCTCTCTCTCTCTCTCTCTCTCTCTCTCTCTCTCTCTCTCTCAAGAAAAACTTAACCCCATTACAAAGTTTACGGGGCCAAAAGTGTAGAATTTTTCCCAGAATTTCCAGCGAGAGATTTGTCTCACTGTCTCAAGAAAAAGAGAAGTTTGCCATTCATGTAATTAATGGAGAGTTGTTTGCTGAAATGATGCAACACACACCAGCTTGCTTACTTCCTTGCTTACACTCTGCATCTCTTGTCTTCGTGTAGTAGTGGTGGTGGTGGTGGTGGTGGTAGTGGTAGTAGTATTAGTAACAGTAGTGGTGGTAGTGGTGGTAGTAATGGTAGTGGTAATGGTGGTAGTAGTGGTGGTAGTAATGGTAGTGGTGGTAGTAGTGGTAGTGGTGGTTTAATTTAAGGGAATAGTAGGCGAATATCTTTGAACAGAAGTCATGGTGGGTAAATGAACAAAGACCACCACAAGTTTGGAAGAAAGTTTACTTAAAAATGTACAAAATTTCCTCATGAATCACGTGGTCATTTTCCTTCCAGACTGTGAACCAGAATACCATGTCCAGCTGAGATGTCCAACTGTGAACTGTGACCAAGAACAATGAAAAGCAACAACTAGAACCACAACGAACTCTGATGGAAAGGCCTGTCTGTATTCTCAAACTCTGCTGAGCTAGTTTTAAATTAAAGGCTCTCTAGTTGAAATTACACGGATGGTTTGCAAGTTATATAGATAAATCAATTAATGACTTACATGACTAATACTAATTACATGACTAATACTAATAGGGAAAATACTCTTAAGAATCTTTTTGTTTTATCTCTGGCCTCTGAAAATAAAGGTTCTTAAGAGTATTTTCCCTATTAGTATGTCATGTAATTAGTATTAGTCATGTAAGTCATTAATTTATCTAGAACTTGCAAACCATCCGTGTAATTTCAACTAGAGCCTTTAAAACTAGCCGCTCTTACACCGCGACTATTTTCAAAGACCACAGAAATGATAATCCAGGTTTTTAAGAGTATTTTTTTCCCTATCAATAATATTAAAAAATCACTAATTTATCACTAGAACTAGCAAATAATTCTTAGAGCCTCTGAAATGATACGGGTTTCTGAGGGTGGTATGTTGGTTATAGTGATAAATTAATGTGATTTTTACATTACTAATAGGAAAAATACTCTTTAAAACATGGATTATTTGGGGCCTTTTGAAATCAGTCACTTTCAAAGGCTCTAGTTAAAATTACACGGGTTTATAAAGGTTCCAGAGACAGATTAACGTGGTTTCAACATTATTATCTAAGAACCAAGTTTATTTTATCTCTGGCATTCAAAAATAGTCGTGGTGTGAAAGTGATTAGAGATTAAATAAACTTAGAACCAGATAATAATAATGTAGAAACCACGTTAATCTGTCTCTAGAACCCTTATAAACCCGTGTAATTTTAACTAGAGCCTTTGAAAGTGACTGATTTAAAAGGCCACAAATAATAACCCATGTTTTTAAAGAGTATTTTTCCTATTAGTAATGTTCTTTTAAAAATCGCATTAATTTATCACTATAACCAACATACCACCCTTATAAACCCGTATCATTTCAACTAGAGCTTTTGAAACTAGTCGGTGTGGGAGCAGAAGTAGCGACATTGAACTGCGGACTTCTTGGAGCAGAGAGAGCAGAGTAGAAGAAAGTCAGCTGTGGAAGGGAAGGCAGGAAGCTCGTCACCACCACGTCAGGCACACGCAGCCATCGACGTGTATTGATTACCGTCCCTTGGGACCTAACATTCTCCTGAAGGTGTGAGGACCAAGACACGACGATGGTACTGGAAGGAGGAGGAGGAGGATTGTACAAGAAGGGGTGAAGAAAGATGATGGTATTGTAAGAAAGAGGAAAAATAAGATAAGGAGGAGGAGGATTTACTAGGAATAAGGGAGATGGACGATACTGGAAGGAAGAAAAAGATAGAGATGGAGGAGGAGGGAGAGAAAGAGGAGGAAGAAGAAAGAGAGGAAGAGGAATAGGATGGGGAAGAAGAGGAAGAGGAATAGGATGGAGAAGGGAAAGAGGAAGAGGATGGGGAAGAACAGGAAGTGGTTGAGGAAGAAGAGGGAAGATGTTGAAGAGGAGGAGGAGGAAGAGATGATGATGATGCGTGTGTCTTTCAGAATTCACACAACACGCACAGGTACCAGAGGACAAAGGTGTTTCTTCTCCATAAAACACACGAACACACACAACATACGAGGACACGAACACACACATACGAGGAAGAGGAGGAGAGGGAAGAGGAGGTGGAGGGGGAAGAACAGGAGGAGGATGTGCTGCTGCTTCATAAAACACACAAACACACACGTATACAAACACTGGAAGGGAAAGGGAAGGAAGAGGCGGAAGAAAGAAAGGAAGGAAGGAAGGAAGGAAGGAGCCATAGCTGTTAAGGAAATACACGCACGCACACTATAGGAAGAAGAGAAGAAATAGGAGACAGTGTTGCTTCTCCAGGCAACACACACAAAGAAATCAAAACCCTGACAGCAACACGGTACTTTAACATGTTCCTGAGAGCCACGCATCGCACCGCTCTCTCCTCCTCTTTGTCAAGAGTCCCTATTTCTCAGAATCCGATAATCCAACTATTGTTGATTTGGTGCTTGAAAATAACACCATTGATTATTGCTACAGTTTTTTCATAAGCTTCATAAACTTGCCTGTTGAAAGTTTAGAATGTAGAGACAACACTGGGAGAAATAAAAAAGTTATTTGTTCTGAACGGAAATAAAGACGATCACTCAATGGACAGGTGCCACAGTATTGTTAGCTCTTAATACGTAAACCTATAATCTGGATCTTGTAGCCTTTTAAGTGCTAACAATACTGACCTGTCCATTGAGTGATCGTCCTATTCAGTGATTGACTCTTACTGTACGAAAATAAAGCTACAGGTACTTGTAGTTTGAAATATACTTTTCAAGGACAACAGATCAAATCTTCATGTACTTGTAGCTTTATTTTAGTACTGAAAAAGATGGTGTCAGTATTGTTAGCAGCTAAAAGGGTTAAGTTTCAGATTATGCTGAACTTAAAATATTTACCTACTGAAAGTTTAGGATGTCCTTATCAAATACTGTATAAAAAAAGAGCAATTCAAGTCTATACCTGTAATGATATCTCAGTAAATGTCACACTCAATTAGGTGTCAGTATTAGCAGCTAAAAGGGTTAATTAATTTCCAGATAGTGTTGAGGACTGGACAAACAGTAGACCACTATGGCGCTGTGGGACTTACACAGTGCTGGCTGGGGCCTGCATACCACACGGGCCTGCATACCACACGCGACTACACGATTCCAGGGCCGGGAACGCATAGCTGAGGACACTCGATTCCAGGACACACCATTCCAGGAAGCGATACCAGTTCCAGATTAACCTTTGGCGGAGATTCATACCTGATCATGTTGTCCACTCTAGCTCTTGACTCTGGTACTTAAGTTGTCTCCCCCCGTATGTGTCTGATGCCAGATTATCCAACACGGCACTTGACGCGAGGACATGAGGCACCGCTGTTTGCAAGGAAGGTAGGAATATCAGTGAGTAACCTTTGCTGTGTCTTTGCGAACTGTATGGAAAGTAGAAATGTCAAAATTACTGTAGTTAATCTTTGCTGTGATGTAGAGTGTGAAAAAACGAGAGAATAATGAATTAATTAGCATTAAGAAACGAGAAAAAATAAGAAAACAAGCAGTACACACACTCACTCACTTACAACTCTCACTCACTTTCACTCACTCACTCACTTTCACACGCAAAGGTCTGAGATTGAGGTGATTAAGGTGACAGGTGCGTTGATTTGGTGCAGGTGAGGAGAGGTGAGTGTTGGTAATGACATGTCGTTGTTTTCTGTAGCACACGCACGCTAACTCAACATGCAGATTGCTAAGCTTTGCCTTCATGCATTATGGATTCAGGTTCATCTCTGGTCCTCGTATTGTTTCCCCGGCGCACTCAGGTAAATTGAGCCGTTATTATTTGTGAGCCGCTGTTTGTCATATCTGCGGAACATGGTAACGAATATTCGCATTTATTACGAGGTTGTCTTTCCTTGCTGGTCTTCCTTCCCTCTTCCACGATGCAAGGCAACCTCGTTTTAAACTTTGACCTCAACGAATGGCGTAACTTTGCGCCGAAACTTGGAGAAATGACATCCATGCATCTTTGTTATATAGAGTCAGACTCTATACTGTTGTTGTTGCTGCTGCTTTTGTTTATAACGATATCTTCACGATGGGGTGAGGAGGCACACATCACTAGCTTGTCTGCATAGGTGTGAGAGTCAGTGTCACCAGTATACTGGATACCCTACAAGGAAGTGCTCTGAATATATAAAAGCCTGAATATTGTACTAAAAAGCACTCAGACGACCGTCCGGAGAATTTGTATTGGAGGAACTAACTTTTATTTTGCAATTGCTACTCTATACTGCCTCCGGATAGTCTTCCAAGTATTAATTTAGTACAATTCAAGGGGCTTTTTTCCGATTTTATCGCCTTTATACATCTGGAGTACTTATCGCTTTTAAAAAGTTCCTCTTTTCATAAAATCCGGAGCACTTTCTTCGTCCCTCCTGCTGAGGTGGGAGGGCGTACTGGGCAGGTAAGGCACTGAGTCCGTGACAGCACTGGTTGTAGTCATGGCACGTCTTTCACCGTTCGTTTTCTTCCAGTCTTGAAAATAAAAATAGTACACCACGGAGCTGTGAGTGGCTGCTGCCAATCGTTGTACGGCTCTCGATTCAGCCTCTACGTTGTTAGTTAAATAGGGTATAAGGCAAGTGACTGGCGTTAAGATATTCCTACGCCACCTTGCAGTGTGTGAGCGCAGCATATGATGAATAAATTTGAAGACAATGTTAACACAGTGTTTGGTGTTGCAGTAAATGCATTTCACAGCCTTCGTGTTTCCCCGCCTGGCTACATGTCTGCTTGTGTTGGTAATTAAGTGGGAGAGATGTCGCTGCATTGATTGTGGAAGGCGGCGTCTTCATATCCTGTATTAACTTCCAATTACTTTACTGGAATCCGTCCTTAACATTATTGAATTCCCACACCAGCATCTCGAATGCTGAACACACAGACAGACGCCTCGCTGGGGAGTGTTGGGTTACCGTGCACTGGCAAAAGGTGTCATTAACTTCAAATATTTCACACAATCCTCACACTTGTGGTGGGAGTCAGTCAGTCTCCACAGATGTTTCACACTTCAAATTACTTTTTAACCACTAGACTCCTAACACACCATCGCTAGATTTATGACAAACGCAGAGTTGATTTTGCAGACGCTGTGAAGTTAAAAAACCACCACTGTCTTCTATGGCTCATATTCGCAGACACTTCCATGCTTCACCTCCACTATTTCTAAAGACCTTATTTAAATGTGCACGAGTTTTAAAGGAAACCCGCTAAAACATCTGTGGCCTTGGAAAAAATACTCGTGATGAGAGAGCAAAGCGTTTCTGAATATGATGAGCCTGTGTGTCATGAGCAACAACGACAAAAGTAAAAAGTGCCTAACATGACAGCAACACACAGGAGCGAGGCCTGACACCATACCTGCATCCTGAGGGGCGTGCTGCCTCATTATATGTGCCCCACCACAACTACTGCTGCTGCTGCTGCCTGCCGTCTCCCTCGCTTGTCAGGGGGCAGCTCCGAATTCTCTGCTAACGCTAGTGCTGGCGCTGCTACTGCTTCACGCCACCTGGCCGCACCTGTCGGGATTCAGTCATGAGATAGATGGAAGGTCATCAGAGAGCTGTATAATATATTGAAAAAAATCTCATATTGCACGATTAAAAAAAAAAAAAGCATAGGGGTTTCAATCTCGAAAAGGTTTGTTGATGGCATAATGCTACTGCTGCTGCTGCTATCACCGCCACCACCACAACTGCCATTGTTGTTTATGCCGTTGAGGAAGAAGTGTGTCTCCCCCCTGCCAGGTGCATCTTCCTATGAAAGAATTACAAAACCGTAAACATTACTGAAAATTCATCAGGCTAAGTAAATGTTGATAACGACAGACGCACACGAAAATGTTAACGTCTACCCACAATGTCGTTTCCACACCCAAACATTTAGATGTAAGTCACAATTCTCCACAAGTCTCTTTCCACACATTAAACGTATTAGGAAACTTACTCTTTAGGCTGTAGGCGCTGCATCACTTCGTCAGCAGAGCAGCACGGGGGAGGCGAAAGGAAGAGGGGTCACGTTCGGAGTAATTAGCATATTTAGCTCAGCGTGGCGCCGCGAGCACGAGGCCGCGGTGATGAGGTCTGCCCAGAGCCTGCAAAGTGGTCGACTTGATTATATATTTAAAGTTTTAATGTATATTCATAGTATGCAAGGCTGGCAGAGAATCCTTCACGTGGAAAACTAGCGGCGTTTGTTAATAATAGCCTCTAGCATACATAATCTATATTAAGATCTGTATCCCTTGGTATAGCTTAAAATTAATCACTGGGTATATACACAACAATAATCATATATAACAGTCATTAGTCCAACAAAACCTTCAGCTACCACGAAGATTGAAATGCAGGTAATGAGGTTCTACTCCACCTGTGCAAGAGAGGATGTGTCTGTGTGCCTGCGTGTGTATGTAGCGTGTCCTGCAACGTGAGGCGTGATGCAACCATGGCGGTGGAAACTCAAGATCGAGGTTTCTGTTATACGAGACGACAGGATATTTATAGATGTGGAGGTTTATTATAGACACTTTTCCGTTTCCTGTCTGCTTTTTCTTCCCTTCCTGTCTGCTTCACTTGTCTGTGCTTCGGGTCTGTCTGCGCCTCTATACAAACACACCTGTCCTCCACACCTCCCACCTGAGATATTTATGCATTACTTAATTAAAGGATTACAAACTTCGTTGAAATTAATTACTCGTGGTACAAAACATTGTTATTAATGAATATAATATCGAAAACTTCACTCTTTCACTACTGGGATGCATTTCTACCTTGAGTTTTGGGTACGATTAGACAATTTTATATATAGGAGTCTATGGTTGTCAGTCTTCACTATTTCAATCTCCATATACGATTCTGAAGCTGTATAAAATCACCATATAGAAGATTAATTGCCAGAGTCTAAACTATTTCAATCTCCATATAAGATTCTGAAGCTGTATAAAATCACCAAATAGCAACCAAAATGAATAAGGAAAAGCGACATGGTACTGAAGGGGTAATAAGGTCAATTATATATATTATATACATTGCTTTCACACTACGAACTGTGCTTATAGATTAATATCCTCTGTGAAAATAATAAACAGTGTCACTAATCTTGAGATAAAGCGAGATAACGTGTGGAAGACGAAGATTACTGGCGAGGACGTGTGGTTATCTTGCCCGTCACTGTTCAAAGTCTCCCAGAGTCCGCTACTGATACGCAAATTCTGTCTACGTAACCCTAGAGACTGTACTTTGCTCGCGACGTTTCACACTATTTTCAGTAACGCCAGCCATCTCATTGTTTCCTACCAGATATTTTTTATTGTTGCTGATGATATAAGACGCAATATTGATGATGTAAGACGCAATATTAAGTCCCTGCATGGGATAGTTAGTTACTTTTCCACAGATAAAATGTAGCAACGTACCGGTTATACCTCAGATCAAAATGTAGCAACGTACCAGTTATACTTCAGATCAGTGATAACATTTATTAATCTTATTTTTTTTACTGGTTATCTGAGGCTTTATCCATGTATATATATGCTTTTGAACAGAACGTTCCATTGGTGATATAAAACATTTACAAGTTGCACAAATGATCCACTTATTTTGCTTATGTAAGTCGCCAATCTCCTATACATAAGTTGAATTCTTTAGGGGAGAGATAGAATGTTCTGCTCACCTGAATAAAACACCTGAATAAAAAAACACACTGGTCACCTTACAAACTTGAACCAGCGCTCTTATCTCTGTCACTGCAAAAACAGCCACGTCTTCAGTCACTATTCAACACACCTGTGAGTATTTACATAGCCACATAACTAAAAACCATAAAAATCCAGATGTTAGTCAAAGATAGCACCGTAACCTGAAACATATTTAATTAGCACTCCATTACTTTCAAAAGGCACTAGTTGAAATTACACGTTTTTAAACCCGTTTTTATATTTCTATTGAGGAATTAACCAAAAACTATATAAATAATATGAAAATCACCTTTGAAAAGCACCGCCATTACCCTCAAAAAGGCTCTAGGTGAAGTTGCACGTTTTTTAAGGCTATTTTTATCTTTCTATTGAGGATTGATTAACAAACCATCCATCATTAATAGAAAAAACACCATTGAAGACCTAAGTGCTTATGTCCATGCACTTATAAAACACCACCGCCATTACCTACATACAAAACTAGATAAAATTTCACGTTTTTTAAGGGCATTTTTATCTTTCCATTGAGGAAAAACTCAACCTCTTATATCCATACCTTCAGAAAACAGCCGTGGTGAGAGCAGGTTACAGAAATACACATCACAAACAGACGTAACATTTCACCCGACAACTAAGTCCTTAATCAGTCATAGGAGGGGAGACGGCAAGGCATTTACAACAGTCTGCTTGGTCTCAGTAGATAAGGAAGTGCTGTCGAAGGTCGTGTGTTCCTCAGCCCTTAAAAACTCCACGTCACCATTTAATCAGGCACTCAGGCAACGCACCGGGGCACTAACACGCATTATTTCTATCCTGCTTCACTATCTTTCAGCTGCGGGCCAGGTGGTGATGCTGGCGGGAGAGGGATAGTAAGAGGAGGAGGAGGAGGAGGAGGAGGAGGAAGGGATGGTTGAGGCCATGGGAGGGAAGAGCTAATAGGGATGATAAAGGGAGAGGAAGATTGTGGAGGGTTGGGGAGGAGTGAGGAGTGGGTGGTGAGAGAGAGAGAGAGAGAGAGAGAGAGAGAGAGAGAGAGAGAGAGAGAGAGAGAGAGAGAGAGAGAGAGAGAGAGAGAGAGAGAGAGAGAGAGAGAGAGAGAGAGAGAGAGAGAGAGAGAGGGGGAGGGAGAGGGAGTGCTGCTGATTGAGAGAGCCAAGAGCACCGCCTCGTTCACACACTCACCACTCCACACGGAACAGCGGGAGAGGAACATCGGCCCTCCCTCGCCCACTCACCGCCACGCTGAGAAGAGTGACGCAAACGAAGGAGAACATACGATACGACACAGTGAACGATACAAAATGCAGGAAATGTAGTTGACTCGCCTGCATAGTCACACCTGTGGATATAGTCAGTACCTGCGTCATTGTCCCTCTGGGTGGGAATAGTGATGGTGAGAGGAAGGAAACACAGAGGAGAGGAAGAAGAGGTGTTACGTGGCGAAGGACGCTAACACCACCGCTATGCATAATGTTGTGTGAGTCTTATCTGTGATTTATACCTGTACTGTGCTGCCTAGATACTACTTCCAAGCTCACCTGTTGCTTCATTAGTGTTGCCTGTCTCATCTGTAACTAAGATTCATATATTTTTCTATATCAACTGACTGACTGCCTTAACTGTGCTGCATTAAAGGGACCATATTGTTCATTTTTATCTATACATCTACTTTATTCATACATTCATTGCCGTATTTTACTCATTTTATGAAGAACCAGTGTACCTTTCATCAATATTACATGCATGGTAACAAATCCCTTTAACCCATTCAGTACTGGGACGCATTTTTACCTTGATTTTTAGGTATGATTAGACTATTTTATTTCATTAGGAAGAGTCTATGGAGGTCAGAATATTAATGGCTAGAGTCTTTACTATTTTAACCCCAACGTAAGTTTCTGAAGCTGTATAAAATCACCAAATAGTAAGCAGAAAGAATATGAAAACGCGTCATAGTGCTCAAGATATTAATTTTCACCAAGAAGCATTTCAAAACAGTCCAAACCCACACAACAAATTAACATGAACAATATTCCATTAAGATCGCAAGAACACCTCCGCCGCCCCATCCATAAGAACCATTAGTATACTGCGCGTGACTGCGTGAGTGCTTACGTGGTGGAAGCAGAACGTTAAGTGTGTCAGTGGCCAGGGAGTGAGATAATGCAGAGAGTAACCTGAATGAGCGAATGTGGAGAGGCAGGGCACGAATGAATGTTGTAGTATGTGTGTGTGTGTGTGTGTGTGCGCTATCTCTCTATTAATATATATATATGTGCGTGCGTGTTATCTTAGTTTAATACACACTGTTGGGAGATTTGGGGTCAATTTATATATTTTATCTGAATTTCTCGAGTACCATGGCGCGTTTCCATATTCATTCTACTTAACATAGCTTCTGATTCAACATAGCTTCAGAAACTTACGTGGGGATTAAAATAGTGAAGACTCTGGCTGTTAATCTTCTGAGCTCCATAGACCCTTAGAAAATACAAATAAAATCGTCTATTCACACCAAAAACTCACGATAAAAATGCGTTCCAGTACTCAGAAGGTTAAATCACTGAGCACAACACTGAATACATCTCACACACTACACAAATAAGACACCCACACTTCTCTTAACGAAAATAGGTAAAGGAAAGATCGAACCCAGAATTTGTAAATGATAAGCAAGCATTGTACTAGAGAGCTAAGTTTGTGTATTCTTCTGTATTCGGGGAGGAAGGAAGGGTAGGGGTGAAAAATGACTGTGAGGAATGGGGGAGGGGTAAGAGTTGTGGTAGGAGGAGGAGGAGGGGGAAAGGAGTTGGTGAAGGGAAGATATGGTATGGTAGTTGAAGGGGAAGGAAAGATACGGAAGGAGAGGAGATGGTGGAGGAAAAAGGGATAGGAGAGGAAAATGATAAAGGAAGGAGGAAAAATAGTGTAGGGCAGGAAAAAAGGAGGGTTTAGTAGCAAAGGAAACGAAAACATGAAAGGAAAAAAAAAGGAGACAGAGTGGTAGTGGTGAAGGAAGGAGAGGAAAAGATGGTAGGGAAAATGGAGGAAAGAGATAAAAAACGGTATAGGAGAGGAAAAAGAAGAGAAAGATGAGGAGATTAAAGTGATGAAGTAAAAGAAGGTTGGGAGGAAAAGGAGAGGGTGATCGTGGTGGAGGAAAAAAGGAAAAAATGGTGTAGGGGAAAATAGTGGAAGAATGAAAGGAAAACAGTGTAGGAAAGGAAAAAGGAGAGAGAAAAGGAGGGTTTAGGAGCAAAAGTAAAGTTGGAAGGAAAGGAAGGAGGGATAATGGTCGTAATAGTGGAGGAAAAAGGGGGAAAAGAAGATAGGAGTGGAAAATGGTGGAGGAAAGAGGTAAAAAAAAAAACGATAAAGGAAAGGAAAAAAAGAAAAAAGGCTATAGTAGTAAAATAAAGAAAAGATTGTAAGAAAAAGGAGGGATAAGAAAATTCAACCCCTTAATATCCATAAAAAAAAAAACATGAAACTAATAAAACAACCTTTCGAAAAACAAATCCACAACAGGTATTAGTGGTCAGTCTGGCTAATTAACCTGTACCCAACCAGTACCTGTAATGGTGAGGTGTACTGGTGGAGAATCTCAAGTGTCTACGTGTGTGTGAGCCTCCCACTTAACATTAATCTATATTTTGTTTACCAACATCTTATCTGTTCAAGACCTCCTGTGTGTGTGTGTGTGTGTGTGTGTGTGTGTGTGTGTAGTAACCTAATCTTGACAATTCATAGCATGCTTTCGCTTCTCCATCATATCTTAAGTTTTCGAAGGAGGAGAAGGGAGAGGAAAGGAGAGGAAGGGAGAGAGGGAGGGTGAGGGAGGCAGAAGAAGAGAGAGTGAGGGAGGAAGGAGGAAGTGAGGATGATGAGGAGGTATATGCGGGTCATGAGAGAGGGAGGGAGGGAGGAGAGGAAGAAGGGACGACAGATGAGGGAGAGGAGAGGAGAGGAGAGAGGAGAGGAGAGGAGAGGAGAGAGAGGAGAGAGGAAAGGAGAGAGGAGAGAGGAGAGGAGAGGAGAGGAGAGGGAAGAAGAGAACATGAAGGTGAAATTACAGTCACGTGGCGTAACCTTAGTTCACCTCACTTGCTCACTCACTCCCCCACCCCTTTGTGTGTGTGTGTGTGTGTTTTCATCACATTCAAAAATACATTAGCTTCTAGAAAGATTCTCATATTGTCGTCCACCACCATCACTACTACTATTACTACTACTACTACTACTACTACTACTACTACTACTACTACTACTACTACTACTACTACTACTACCACTACTACCACTACCACTACTACTATTACTATTGCTAATACTACTACAACTATTTTTACTACTACTACCACTACCACTACTACAACTACAACTACCACCACTACTACTATACTACTACTACAACCACTACTAGTCTGTTACTATTACAACTACTACTACTACTACTTTTCTATGGCATGGTTCACTTAAACCCTCGATATATTTATATATACATGCCAAAATATTTAAGATAGTTACGCGTAAAATATTTGTTTTCTTTGGTTTTACTCGTTTTCTTTCACGATGCACAGGCGACAAGAAACAGGAAGAAGCGGACACTAAACAAAAAGAGACTGAAACTAGTACACAGAAAATAAATGTCTAAAAACGAGTCAACATGCCATACTGATTAATAAACAAAGCGACACTGTCTTATCAACGCCACAGAACAATGGTGAACTTTCTGATGCGTCTTGGCGCCTCGGTTCGGTGGCCGTCGCGTACACTATCAAGGTGACAGCTGGGGTGTTAGTTTAGATTATCAAGGCAGAGTTAAATGACCTTGTTTGTTGATGAGAGACAGATGGCGTTATCGTACAATGTTTCCCTTGGTTACTTGGATTCAGGAAGCTAGATATAACGAGACACTAGTTGATATTTCTTGAACTAAACTAACTTTTTATTTTCTCTCACTTTTACACAGCCAGTTATCTATTTCTGCCTTACTGACACACACAAGGAAGGGAAGGGCGGGGGTGAGGGTGGGGAGGAGAGACTGACGCATCAACCTCGTCCTGGCTATCATCATTATCACACACTCTTGACCTCCAGCGACCCTCCGTCAGCGTCAGCCAAACACGACCTAGCAAACAAAGGCCTGTATTCTGAAACACTTCCACGACGCACCTTCACTATTTTCAAAGGGCTGTAGTTGAAGTGACACGGGTTTTTAAGGGTGTTTCTGTAATTTTAGTGGCATGTTATCAACAGGACAAATACACTTTTTAAAGGCTTTAATTAAAGTGACAGGTTTTTAAGGATGTTTCTGTAATTCTAGTGGCATGTTAACAAGTTTTCTATATTATCAACAGGACAAATAGTCTTTAGAACTCGGATAACCGTCTCTGTGGGCATTAAGAATAGTCGCGGTGAGAGGGAGAAGCGTTTCTGAATATTGCTCCAAAACACCACGCACTGCGACGGAAACTAAGGCTCCTGTTCTCAAACCCTTCTATATTATACCTCCACAGTTTTTAAGAGGTTTTATTAAGTTTTCCCGAGTTACTTACGATGTTTTTACCGTTCTCGAAGCAGATTGACAAGATTTCTATACTACTAACTGGAGAAAAACACTTGAAAATCCGCTAATCATCTCTGTGGCCTTGGAAAAAAGTCGTGGCGAGAGAGCAAACCGTTTCTGAATACGAACCTTTTAGGATTCTTTGCTCACCAGGTCAAGCGAAGGTTAGAAAGTGATAAGAAAAAAAAGGAGATTCGGTGCCAGACTGAAATTTGATAGTGTATGAAAACTGATAATGTATGAGTGGTTGTAACTTGATGAATACTTAACATCTTCAATACCAGGACACATTTTCATATTCATTCTGGTGACTATTTGATGATTCTATACAGCTTCAGAAATATGAGAGGGGGATTGAAATAGTGAAGACTCTGAACCATTAATCTATTGACCTTCATATACTCTTCTTAATGTAAATAAAATCGTCTAATCACACCAAAGATTCATGATAAAATGCGCTCCAATATTGAAAGGGTTAAAAATAGAGTGTGAGTTAGCGTGTTATCATTGAACACCTGTACACTCCTGACTGGTGACACGTGACAGGTGTGTGGCTCGTAATCACCCAGGTATAGGAGTAATCAAAGTGGTGGTATCATAATTTACCTGCAGGTTAAGTTCAGTTTGATTCACTTTAATTTCATTGCTAATCTTCTTCATGATGTTGATCGTGATTTAACCCACTTTTTTTTTTGCCCAGAAATAGACAAATCACCGTCTCAGAATTAATACGCTAATGTTATTTTCGTAAAGTCGAAATTATTCCATTAGGTCATATGGCACCGGTAGGGTTATCGGGAAAACGCTACATCTCCCACCGGGCAACTAGGTTTGGCAAGGATTCGAACACAAGGCGTCTTAATTAACCAACCACGCCAGCCAATCTCCTATTTACGTAAGACTCATTTCAGGTCCTCAATAGTAGAATATGGTGCTACTGCGTCAACATCGTCAGTTCGAGATAAAGTATTTATTTTTTATGTAAGAAGGGAGACTGGCGAAGGACAACAACAACAAAAAAGGCCCACTTAATTGCCAGTCCCATTGCAGGTCGAAGGGTCAACCGGAAGAAAGGGATTAATGTCTCGAACGTATAGAAACATGACCAAAAGGAGAGCACACTGATGAAGGCAAAGCAAGCAGGGCGCCGGTGAGAGTGATGGAAGGCGGTATCACAAGCTCACTATTTCTGTTCACTTTGATTACATGTTGTTTTTGTCACTCAAGTACTCCTATCTGTGAGCTGGCTGGGGACTGTCTCCGCGCGCACCCACCCACGAACAAACAAGGGACACACACACACACACACACACACACACACACACACACACACACACACACACACACACACACACACACACACACACAGTTACCTTTCGTGTGGTAGTTTTAATCGTCTGTCTAATAGTCTTTACCTCCAGGACTATAATAGCTATCTACTCTACCTCACCCAAGCTTTAGTGACCTGCTGTCCTGAGTGACCTCGTGATCCTCAGTCCAGCACGTGCACTGCCATCAAGTCTCCACTAACGCCTGAGGGAAGCACCGGGCCTTAGTGGGGATAAATACTATGAACCAACAACTTAACCTCCTATCCTCTCTTTGCTCTTCACTAATTACTGAGCTTGGGTGGTGAATATTCCATGCCTAATTAACACACACACGAGCCTACGGAGAGTCAATGATAGGAACTCTTAATCAACAACTTACTTAACCCCCTGAGTGCCTCGAGAGCATCGTATGGTCCGAATAGTACAGCTTATGTAACCTCACGTGGCGTCACCCTGTCAGCCTCGCCCTGTCCTTGGCTTCACCTCCCCACCTGCTGCTCGTATCACCTAGGCTACTAATTACTTGGAAGTGCTGCTTCTCATCCTCGCTTATTGAACTGCTTTGGCCTGGATTCGAACCCAGGTGTACTTGATTAGTGCCACTGGTTCACCATTTTACCGTAACTATGTCCCCTTCAATAGTACACCACTCTTCCTCCTCCTCCTCCTCCTCCTCCTCCTCCTCCTCCTCCTCCTCCTCATCATCATCATCATCATCATCACCACCACCACCATCATCACCATCATCATTTTCGTTTAGCGTGGGGCTGGACGGGCGATGACTGCTTTCCACTACTGGCGATCTTGTGCCATATAATACATCACTCTAACAAACATTTATTCCCTCCTGAACAAAGGATAGTAATGTGGACGCACAAGAACAAACAAAGAGACGAACGCGATTAGCCTTCACCAAATCCCTTTTATCTCATTTTACACTAATACCGTGTAGTGGAATATAATAACGGAATAATGGTGATTTGCTATTAAAAACCCTTTATAATAGTACTTCATGTCGTTTCCCTTTGTTGAATCTAACCACACAGCAGTCACACAGTTTCAAGGAGCAATATATATGATCGATCCTCGCTCTATCTTTACTTCTACGATAAACACATTAGCCCAAGATGGTAAATTGGTCATGACAGTTGCTTACGAAGTGATCAGATACGAGTAACCTGCGTTCAGCTTATCTCACGGTGGATAAATATGAATGCATTGTAAAAAGAAAGTCGTGGTGGATAAACATTCCTTAGAGAGGCGCCACCCGCAAATATTCCAACATCAATATGAAAATGAGATGCCCAACACTGCAACGCTGATTCACTGCTACTACTATATCACCACCCCCACCCCCACCCCCACTGCAACACTGACTGTCTTTTATCACCACCCACACTACCACCATCACTACTACTACCATGTCTTACAGGAAGTATCGGCGGGCGTCCGTACTGCGGGGAGGTGGGCGGCGATGGGCGTGGGGCCTGCGGGTGTGGGCGAGCACTGTCCACCTCGCTCGCATCGTGGAGGACAGGCTGGGTCTCGTTAAGCTGGCCGTCACCATCACCTGCTTCCTCGCCTTCCTCTTCCTGCTGCCGGGCCTCCTCTTCCTGTACACCGGTGAGTTGGTGCCTGTGGAAAGGGAAAGGCTGGGTGAGGGCTGCTGCGGCACTGTCCCTAACTTTTTCTTTCTTTGTATGAGGGACAAAAGGGGAAAAGGGGAAAAAGATCCACTGTAGTTCCAATCCTGGAGAAAAGGTCAAAAGTTCAAAAGTGCCATCCAAAAACGTAATTTATTATTGTTCTAAACTGTTGGTCATCTTTGTTATGTTTCCACAGCTATCAAATGCTGGCGAGCGGCGGTGGGCGCGTGGGCGGTATGGGCAGTAAAAGATGTGGAGGAGATGGCGGGCGTGACAGTGCGGGGCGCCATGGAGACGCCCAGCAGGCCGGGCGTGCACATCCTCCTACTGTGTCTGTCCGGCACCCCCACCCTGGAGCACATGCAGGCCAAGATAATGGTGAGCCACACAGACCAGCTGGGGAAAGCCGGCATGTCTTTTGACAAGCAAGTGGACAGCAGGATACAATGTCTGTAACGCAAGGGCGGGGGCAAGGCGTACTGACCGCTGCTTACTGTCTGCAGGAAGATATTGTGGAGCGGCGGGATGTGAGTGGGCGGCTCCTTTACCCCAATCTGCAGCGCCGCCTGGGCAAGGCCGGCGGGTACCAAGCGTGGCTTCGGCACGACAACTTTGATCTCTGCCAGCACGTGACCCTGGCTCCCATGCACTACCAGGGGCGCCTCCTCACCTCCCGGAACATACAGGTAACACACACGCGCACACACTCTACGTCGTTAGTCTTACGGTAAAGGTTCCTCGCTAAGTTCATATTCATTGACATCTTTCCTCGTCCACAGGAGTACGTGAACGAGGTGGTGAGTCAGCCATTGCCGAAGGACCTGCCGCCTTGGCACGTAACCCTCATAATGACTTGTGACGGAGGGAATGGTGGCGAGGGGGAGACCTGGGTGGTGGCGCGCGCCCATCACTTGCTGGCGTCATCCCTTTCGTTGCCCGATCTGTTGGTGGAGGCCTACCCTGATCCCTGGCTGGAGCCTGCCTCCCGAGGCCTGTCACTCCTCACAGCGCCGGCCGCCACTGCTCGCCTCAAAGACGCGGTAGTCGAGGGCGTAACCCATGCGGTGGAAGACATGCAAAGCGTGGTGCTCCTTCGAGGCCGCAGCCTGCTCAATACTGCCCTGTTCCCACTGATATCTGTGATGGAGGAAGCTACACAAGCCTCCCTAAAGATGGGGCCGGAAATTTTCCCTGAAGGAAGTTCTGTAGTGTACTTTACTATCGCTCTGTTGAAGCGGGCGACGGCACGCGCCAGTCTGCTGTGGACCGACGCTAGTCAACACCTAAAACAGTTTTCCGTGCGGCGTGCAGCCTTCTGTTGCGTGCTGTGGACATTGAGGCTGTGGTGGCGCTGCGTGGTGCTGGTGTTAGTGTTGCCCTTCATCCTGGTGAGGCAGTGCCGCGAGGTGGTGCGCGTGGCACGAGTGGCAGCGGCCAGTGAGGAGTGCAGCCTGGTGGTGGAGGCGGCGGTGGAGGTGTACTGGATGCTCCGCGCCTTTGTGTCTCTGCCGAGACTTGTGCTCGAGTCCGTCATCGTTCGTGGGGACACGCCGCTCCTGGGCTGGCCCAAGTACCACCACGAAAGGAAGCTCTCACGCCGGAGTTCAGGCCGTCTATTACAAGATGGCGTCACTGTGGCCTGGAGTGACCCAGTGCCTCTTAGCACTGTACGTGGCGTGCGCGGGGCCACGGGCGCCACACTCGGTGAAGTATTGCTGACCGCCTCAGCAGGCGCCGTGCGGGATTACCTGCGAGTGACGGGGCTGCCTCTGCCGGAGGAGGTGAGCTGCACGGTGCCAGTATACTCCCAGCGGTGGGCTGAGGGCCATGACGCCGAGGTCAACAGTCCCGGTCTAGTCACCCTTGCCCTTCCCACTGGCGCCGCCGATCCCTCCACCGCTCTCTGCCTGCTCCGCCAGGCAATAAAGAAGATTCGCAACTATCCCGAACGATACCTGGCGTCCGTGTGGCTCATGAGGAACGTGGCTTACTTCCTGCCGGCATCGCTGCTGGGGGTAGTCTTCCGGGCATTGTCATCCCGATACCCTGTCTTCATGTCTAACCTGGCGGGGCCGCAGGAACCAGTCAGCCTGTGGGGCCACGACCTGGTCAATGTGTTCCACTGGCGTCCCCCCTGTGACGGAGCAGGTAAGGTCTGGTTCCGGTACACGTTACATTCTAATCTGTCTTGTACTGTCACGCGTCAGGTGTGTTGTGTGACTCGCCTGACCGTTCCATCCATGACCGAGTCTCGTTCCCCACCAGTGTTGTCTGTGTGCGTCACGTCCTATCGGGGAGAGGCGCTGCTGGGCCTGGCGGCGGACGGGCGCGTGGTGCCCAGTGCGGCTTCCCTTCCACAAGCCTTCGTCACCCACCTCAACGAGCTGGCCGTGAATGTCGGAGTCAGACTGTAAGTACACACACACACACACACACACACACACACACACACACACACACACACACACACACACACACAAAGTACACACACACACCATGAGCGTGTAATTAATCACATCTTGTCTTCACACAGAGAGCGCCGGAGTTCCCACAGTTGGTTCCGCAGCGTCACCCCTCCGCACACGCCCACGCACACGCCCATGCACACGCCATCGCCCACACCACCGCCAACGCCGACGCTGAAAAACACACCCAAGTTTTTCCCCCAGCGGAGCCAGCGCAGGATGATGGTCGGGTCTGCGCCATACGGGCGAAGGTTTTCAGTGTATTAGTTACGATGCACAGCGCTTGGTGACCCGGCAAGGGCCACGAGGGTGTTCCCAGCAGACGCACCAGCGTGTTCAGGAATACTGCGAGTACCTAATGCATGGCAGCCTCGGAACTATTACCAGCCTGACTTTTTGACGTTACTTAGTTTTATTACGCACGTGTCCGCGATGCATTGATACGATGTTCCTAATAAACGAACAATTGAGCTTTCATTACCCTGGTTTCCTTTTGTTTACCCTATAATTCAAGAAAATGGACCTAACAACACACTGCTGCTGGTATAACCTCTGCTATTACTCGCCGGAGCTGTCATTACTGCTCCTGTTATTATTGCTATTGCTGCCACGCTGATTACTAAGCAAGGAGCGAGTGATGAATGGGTAAGTGTAGGGACAGGTCTTCACTAAATCCTGTCATCATCAAAACCTCACCTCCAAATTAGTAATTGGCTCAGCATAGCAACACCTTGCAGCCATCCATGGATCTTTAAAATGGGCGACATTAGCTTACAGCCTTTAACTATTAAGTGTGTGTGCGTATGACGAAAGGAAGGCATGGAGGAAAGAGGCGGCGGATCGAGGAATAAGATAGGAGGAGGAGGAGGGGGTTGGCTAGGGGATGGGGGATAGGCAGTGCTGGCGTTCCTTTCCTCCCGGAAGCCTCCTCAACAACTACTCACCTTTCACTCATGCATCCTGGCAGTTCGTAGAAAGTTTCTCTCAGCTGCGGTGCTTCTCGGCGTCCAGGACAGCATGACACGAGGCCATCACGGTGTGTGCACTGCAATACAAGCACGTGGAACACTGAGCGACGAGTGGTACATCCATCCCCTGTCAGTTTTGCGCCACTACTGGTCAAAGCCGGCGCTGTTCCTTCTGCCTCGGGCTTCGGCACAAATGCTTCATTCGAACACTCGACCCCAGATTGTTACTGTTTCTGTTATTATGATGGTGGCAGACTGGCTGCAGGCATTGTGTATATATATATGTATACATATCCCTAATGAAAGAGGCTTATTAGCGTGATGATATTAGTGTATAAATTGTCCTTTAGCGCCAATGTTCTGCATCAGAGCAACACTGAAGGTCCATTGTAACCGTGATTTGCCTCCATGAGGCTTGATGAGCCTATTGAACCCAAGCCAGGTGGTCGCTCACGTGTGAATGCCTCTTAATAGCATGACTCCAATACCCTATAACAATTATGATTGCCCTGTCCCCTAATGTGTGCCTGACTCACAGCGTCAGGTGCAGGGCAGCTCAGCAGGGGCGCCTCCCGTGTCTCTTCCCCGAGTCGTCTCACTCACTGCAGTGTAATCACTGAAATGCCACATTCCCTCCCTCCCCCCAAGAGTAGCATAACCGTCCCATTAATTTTCACAAAAAGCATTAGCACTTTAACAGATTCTCATTCTCGCCAGGTTAAAAATACAAGTTGGCAATTTAAGTTTTTATTTATAAAACTCTCAATTATTCTATACAAACTGACTAAAAATACCTTTGTACAGGCGACTCGCGGCGGCAGCACCGAGCCGCGGGACCGGCGGCCGACGCGTCCAGCGTCGACTTAACCTGCAAAAATAGACGGTCTGGCGAAGCCTTGTTGCACGTGATGCTCCCGGCCGCCGGCGTGCGGACAGTTTATACAGAAATTTAAAGTTCATACAATAATAAATATGCGGAAACGATTAAAAACAGCAATTTACATTCAAATACACAAACGCCGATACAGCTTTTCAGAGCGTCAGCGGCGGCGGGGCGGCAGCGGCAGCACCTGGCGGGGGAGGGGTGGCTCACCTGGGGCGGCGGGACGCGGGACACAAGCACGCGGGTCAACTAACTGATCGTGGCGGCGAGGAGAGCCCGGGGCGCCGCCTGTGTACAGCAGAGCCACATGGGGCGGGGCGGGGTGTGGCCGGGAGCTGGAGTCTCCCCGCGTCGTGAGGCATTGACTAATCTTGTATCACAGATGAAGGTCTGAATATCAGATGATTAAAGTGAACGCGTGGTGACGGCCGGCGCGGCGGAGCCTCGGGCAGGACGCTGGGCAGTCTGGCTCCACGCTGCCCAACGCGTCATGGGATGCGCGCCGGCGTGCTGGCACAGAGGGTCCGCGGTGAGCTAGGGAGTGCACGGCTGTAAGGAGCTGCAGGGCTGGGCGGGGGCCGGGGCGGGGTTGGGGCAGCAGTATACTTGATATAGAACTCGAGGGAGAGTGAGGCGCCGGGCGTTGGCTGGCTGGCGCGGCGCGGCACACTCTGCGCCTCACTGCGCCCTCAGCTCTGGCGTGTCGCTCTAACTATTATTCTGTTATCATAGTGAGCAAAATAAAGTTATTAACATCTGAAGCACCGGCTTTCGGCTTTCCATCTACGTGCCATTCAACCAATGTACTCAATCTTACGTCGCCAGAAGGTGACATCAGCATTACGGTCAGGCAGCGAGCCACCAGCTGTTATCTCACCTACCGGACACAACCATGGAGTGACTTTCTCCTTTTCAGGTCGTTGTTTAAGATCATGACAGGAGCTCTCCCTAGCCTGGGAGTGACGCAGTGTGACGACACGTCTCTGGCGTCACGCGCCTCGAGCTACCCTTCCTTTCCGCCCTGCCCTGGTTCATCCTGATCCTCTCAACAAGGCGAAATGGTGAACACTGAGAGCACCTTATTAAGAATCGGTGACACATGAAACACAAAGAGAGTTGGGCGAGTGTTTCGGTGGCGCCACACAGTCATCGCGCCCCTCGCAGCAGTGCGAGGGGGCGACGGGCAGCGGCTCGCACGAGGAAAGCAACACGAAGCACCATGACACTGGAGTGGAACACTGACTATACTGCTCCCACTCCAGCCCAGAACGGTTTGCGAAAACGTACGTAACTGAAGGCGTGAGGCAGGGATACATGGTTACAATTATTCCATTATCATTTTTTTGTTATTTTTTGTGATGCGGATAACAGTGGTGAGCCTCGAGCACGGTGCTGGGCGATGAACTGTTTATACACAGGGTCTTGGTATTTACACTGACTTGCTCTCTCTTTCACGCGCACCAAGATAAATTGTTTTGCAGGAAACAATAAAGCTCTGAGCTGAAGACTTGTGCGGGTGGCTGCCAGTGTCTTCCGCAGGGAAGTCTTCGAGGGGCGTCACCGTCGGGACGAGCACAGGAACAGAAGGCCACTAAGTTGTCTGTATGTTGCCGCAGCGACAACAAAAAAGTCGTATTTGAAGCACAAAGCGCGGTGATGAGTCATGGACTAGCGTTCACTGTAATAAAATACATCTTATGTACAGGTCAGGGAGCACACCTCAGGTCAACAACAACTATTCACAACTCTGTCTAGGGACGTGCCGGTCACCTACACCAGGGGTGAGGTCACGGACGCATGGGAGTCAAGGTGGGCGTGATGATTGTACTGTGCGCGGGGCTTGTGGTGCTTCTTGGGGCAGGGTGGCCGGGGCGGTCGGGCATGCAGGGACTGGTTGGCTGCATAGGTGCTCTCGTCAGTGCTACAGAAGGACCCGCCGCGACCCCACCTGCCCTCGCCAGCCGCCCGCAGTGCATCCGCCCAGTTGAGGTCCTGGGCGTGGGTGAGAGGATGGTCGGCTGAGCAGCAGGACTCTCCGGAGGAACAGTGGGATTCGTCCTCCGATTCGGCATCGCCGAGGGTTGAAGACTGAGGTGAAGTGCGACCGTTCAGCAGCGGCTGGGCATACCACTCCACGTCGCTGGTCTCCTCTGGGATGTTGTTGCCCATCGGACCGTCCTCCGAGCACCGCTCTGCCCGGTAGCGCATGTCCTCGCCCTCAGCGCTCCCGTGACCTCGCTGATTCATCATTCGCACCTCATAGTCTCCAATTCCTGACCCGGCAAGAGGTGATGGTGGGGCACGCAGGTTGGCTCTGGGGGGTCGGGGGCCTAGCAGGGGACTACCGTGAGACCTGTGGGAGCCCCCAGAGGAGGATCCTCCATAAGGCAGCTGCTGAAGCAGGAGCCTGGTTGAGGGTGAATGTCCACGGCTGCCGGTGGAGGCCAGGGTGTTGTCGCTGGACTGGTCGCCGCCCTGGACTGGTGGCGGCGGTGGAGGAGGGAATTGAAGCACGGGGCCGGTCAGGGATCCTGGGAAAGGGACATTTTGTTATTAATGGAATGAATTACATAAGCACAATATTCTCTATCTGTTTAAAGGGAATACGATGCATTATCCAAGTCTTCACTGTTTGGCACCTCTCACCTTTCTCTGGCTGTGTGTTGAAGTTGTGTGAGCGAGTGCTACCCTGGCCACCGCTCTGTTCACTTGATGTTGTCTTCACACAAGAGTCCTCTGAGGGTGGCTTGGTGGGCAAGGACTGGCCAGGACTCACAGGGATGTTGGGCGGCAGTCGTGTGCCTCCTGGGCCCCGGAAGATGTCTCGGATGAGTGGCGTGGTGGCATAAGGCTCCGGGGACATACACCTGCAGAAAAGTAAAAAGTATGATTAATCTGATGAGTGGGAGCAAAGCTACTAGAAGATTGACTCTTACAAGACATTTTTGAATTGCATTTAAGAGAAACAAAACATTGTATGGACATGTTCTTGTCTCGTGGTTTAGAGCACGTTACTCACCTAGGATCAAGGTGAGTGCCAAAAGACACAAGCCTGAGGCCATCTGGATCCTCATACACGTCCTCTGGCTGTCGCCCCTCGTACCCACTTTTGCTGGAAGCTGGTCCAGTGGGGCGATGGTACAGCTGGGTGATGGGCATGCCGTGACTTCCCACATCCGTATACATGGTGCCTGTTACGCCCACACCCACACCAGTCTCTCCCCAGCACCCAGGATACTCAGACCACGGCCCACTGGTCTCGCCTCCTGAAGGAAAATGTAAAATGCATTATTTCATGCTGTACAGCTTGGGCTGGTATGGAACACCTTGGGTGACACCAATAGTGTTAGAACCCTTACCTTTGCTATAATACTGAGGACACTTGCTGCCTTGGCGGCGCTTGTAAATACAGAAGACAGTCGCTGCAAGGGCAGCGAAGAGCACGCCGGCAGCCACAGAGATGCCCACAATAAGGTAAGTGTTGTTGTCGAAGGGCGACGATTCCTTGACGTCTGTTGGGTTGGAGGAAACAGCGCCAGGAGGCAACGTAAGATTGAGGGGCGGTGAGGTGGGTCCAGGGCCACGAGCCGTCACGCCTCGCAGTGTCACCAAGTAAGTAGTGCCTGATGTCAGTCCAGGCACCAATGTCCACGTGCTGTTCACTGTTGTGTTCAGCAAGACTTGGCTGCGATTTTGAGAGTTTGCGACCTGAAGTTAAAGACAAAAATACTGTTTGAGGTGTGAAAAGCATGAGTGTTATATAATCGATGGACCTGAAGCCGCCATGTAAGTACATACTCAATCTTGAAGGAGGAGCAATGCCACTGTGTCCTAAGAGTCTGGCTGCTAAGATCAGTGCTTACCTGCAGGTTGTAGCCTGTAATGCGGCCGTTAGAGAAGTGTGAGGGGATGGGGTCCCAGGTGATGCGGACAGTGGAGGCGTTGACGTATGAGTAGTGAAGGCCGAGTGGCGGCACTGCAGGGGCCGCCTCCAGGGTGGTGGCCCTAACGGCAGCTGTTGGTTGGCCCTCTACTGAGCGGTAGAAGGGCACCACGAAGAGCTCATACCAGGTGGCTGGCCTGAGGTTCCCCACTACATGGGATGTTGGGGGTGGTCCATCGCCGTGTAGCGGAACAGTCTCCACACTGAGGCCGCCGGCTGGACTACCGTGCTGCGTCTCCAGGGGCCTGTAACGCACGTACACGCCTTCCAGGAGATCTGCGTCCACCAGCAACTGCCAGGTAAGCCTCAGTGAGGCTGCAGAGGCCGGTTCTACACTGACAAGGCGAACGACGGGCTGGGACAGGCGTGCCCTTATATCATGTAGAGGAGGTGCCCCGCCGGCACCTTGCGCCAGCGTCTGCACCGTGTGGGTGACGGGGGAGGGCCGTGACACGCCGTGGGAGTTCCGAGCACGAACCACAAACATGTACCGAGTTTCTGGCCTGAGGTCAGTGACGGTGAGCGAGACGGGAGTGGGTGTGTGGCTGGTGGTGGCTGTTTGCTGGGTAGAGGAGATGGTCCAGGCTCCACGAATGTCTGGGCTCCACATTTGGACGGTGTAACCCAGGAGGGAAGACAGCCCAGGACGACCCCGTCGCCAGCCCAACGACACCGCCGTTGTGTTCACACCAAGCACCGTTACTTGCCCGGGGGCTTCAGGCAGGGTTCCTTCATCAGGAATCTTGAAGAAGGCCACGTTGGGGTTGGTGGGTTTGGCCACGACCAGCGAGGCTGTCCACGTTGTCTCTCCAGCCTCAGATTTCGCCAGGCAGGTGTACACATCTGTGTCCGACATCTTCAAGTCTGCGGGTGAACAGAAAGATTAGCATGTTGATATATCGTTAGGAAGAAAAATCATCACCTTATCACCATCACCACCACAGCACTGCGCCACGCCGCGCTCCTTGGCGCTCTGCGCACCATACTCACTCTTGATCCTGAGCGTGCCCAGTGGCGTGATGGTG
This sequence comes from Portunus trituberculatus, assembly GCF_017591435.1. Lineage (NCBI taxonomy): Eukaryota > Metazoa > Arthropoda > Malacostraca > Decapoda > Portunidae > Portunus > Portunus trituberculatus. The sequence continues at coordinate 10,281,413 of NC_059284.1, forward strand.
GTGCGCTCGTCAGGGCGGATGATCTTCCCGGCTCGCTCCCACACCACAGAGGGCTCCGGTGTGCCCCGCGCCTCACACGGCATCTCGCCCTCCGTGTCCAGTGGCAGCGTCTGGTTGGAGGCACCCAAGGCAATGATGGGCGGCGGTAGGTCAGACAGATCCTGCACTTCTAGGTGAGCGCGGACGAGGGCGGAGCCAGCCACGCCCACGGCTGAGCACACATAGTAGCCTTGATCATCCCGTTTCACCCCACGGATCGTGAGGGTGTTGTTGGCGTCCACGGACCAGCGGCCGCCGCCCCACGTCTGTCCCGTGCCCACCACGTTGCCCGAGCCCTCGTGCGTCCAGTAGGTGGTGGGCGGCGGCGAGCCAGAGGTGACACACTCAAACGAGGCCGTGCCGTTGATGCCGACTCGAGCATCCCGCGGCGTGACAGTGATGAAGGGGCGAGCTGCGGGGACACCCATCTCAGTCACGGGGTTTACACACACACACACACACACACACACACACACACACACACACACACACACACACACACACACACACACACATAACAGAAAATGTAATGTATACTGCTCGAATGGAGGGTTTAAATAATGCATATTTTAGTATATGCACCCGCCAGCTATTGCTTCACAAACAATAAAAATTAAACCAACAACACGGCAGTAAATACTGGAAATTAAATGCAAGTGCATACACAAACACACACACACACACTCACAATGTACGTTGAGGGTGATGTTGGCAGCGACAGAGCCCACGGGGTTCTCTGCCTGGCAGGAGTACACGCCCTGGTCCTCGGGCGCCACATGGTGAATCCTCAGCACCTGGCTACTCTCCTCCATAGCCATCCTCCCGAGGGGCAGCTCCCCCGGGGGATCCACACGGCGCCAGAACACTTCTGGGGGCGGATCTCCTCCCACGCGGCACACCAGCTCCACCGTGGCTCCCGCAGCGCCAGTCACCGTGCCCGAGGAAGACACCAAATGAGGCGACACTGTGGGAGGAGAACACACGTCAGGCTGACACACAATGACCCTCAGAGCCTCGCCATTTATCATGTGTTATGCTGCATTGCCTTTCCCGGCGTGACGGGTGAAGGTAAAGGCAGACTGCCAGACTCACCCAGCACAGTCAGGGTGGCGGGCGACGTCTTCCTGTGGCCGAAGACGTTCCTGGCACGACACACGTACTCGCCGGAGTCTGACACCCGCACGCCGCTGATCACCAGACTGCCGCCGTCCACCACGCGGTACCTGGAGCGAGGTGCCCTTTGTACCACACCGTCAGGAGAAACTATCGTACACACATACACATGCAAATACAGTAAAACTAAGCGTCTCTTATCTGTGACTTGCTAAGCACACACACACACACACACACACACACACACACACACACACACACACACACACACACACACACACACACACACACACACAGGAGCCACCACAACGCTCTCCGTCTGTATGTACCAGGGTAACGTGACCTCTACATTTAGGGCTTCATCCTGGCGCAGCGGGAGCGTGTAGGACAAGAGCCCCCTGCGGACACATTAACATACCCTGATGACTCCCGCCAAGGCCACTGCTGAAGGACAAGGTTAACTGCTCTCTCCTGAACCTACATGCCCTCCACCCCCACGCCCCTCGCTGAGACAAGAGAGAGAGAGAGAGAGAGAGAGAGAGAGAGAGAGAGAGAGAGAGAGAGAGAGAGAGAGAGAGAGTACACATGACACTCCACCACATGTCCCTGAGGCGGTAATGGCGTGGAGTGAACAGGTGTTTCTCAGACAGGTGTGGGGAAGAGACTCACCTGTGCTGCGTGGCTGGGTCCAGGAGCACGTCATCCTTCTCCCATGACACCACTGGCTCTGGGTTTCCTCGTGGCGGCTGGCACTCTAGTAAGGCAGTCTCGCCCTCAGCCACGCGCGTCGCCTTTGGTTGCACCCTGAAGTCCTCTCGCAACACTGCCGGGAAACACAGACTCTCAGAGGACGGCAAGGTCACAGGATCCTAACAAACCTTCACTGGATACTGACAAACCAGTCCTAAATAAACACAGTGATGCACACAATACTAACATGGCTTCTAGAGAGACAAGTAGTAAAACATGGGATATAAAGTTGAGTGTCTTCCTTTATCAACTTTATTAACTTCCTCCTCATCCAAATGCTTCAGTTCCTCGTCGTGGGTCTCCTCCTTCTCCTCCTTCTCCTCCTCCTCCTCCTCCTCTTCTTCTTCCTCTTCTTCCTCCTCCTCGCGATAAGACATTCCAACACCTTCACTCTCACTGGACACGCGTTTATGTGGTTCCCTCAAAATTTCTTCTTCTAAAGGACGATTATTATTCCGATCCTCCTGCTCACTTTATAGGTGTTGGTAATAAAACTGGTGGGCGGAGTGCGGCGACGCCTTGTTGTGGAGAGTCCCATGTCATCTAAAACGCCCACACCCCGCCCGAGACGCACCGTGCCCCATCCTAAACATGGCCATAAGAAATTCCCATCTACCTTCATACCCTTCAATACCCTTCCCTTCACGCCTCCTGGCCCCTGCACCCTCCCCACGTCTTACCCCTTCCCCCCTTTCTCCAGACCTTTCGGCGGACCCATCCCTCTATCTCTATCAGCCCGAACCAATCCAGTCGTGGGCCGTCCTAGCAATAAGGAGAGGGAAAGACTATAAGCGCGGGGAAAGGGAAGATCAGATGCATATTGCGCGGGATTATAAGGAGGATCAGGAGGAGGAATGTGTAAATGAAAATAAGAAAACCAGAAGATCTGCTCTGAGTATGTAGATAGGGAGGTAAAGGTAGTGAAGGTGTGAGAGGCAGACAGCAACGTAATACAGAACCCAATGAGGAAAGGAAGAGGAGAAAGGGAGAGGAGAAAAGGGAGAGGAGAAAAGGGAGAGGAGCTTATGACCACCACTCTCCCTTACTTGAGAGAGATGTTGAGCAGTGTAGCGTCTCATATAATTAACAGGAGTAATTATCAAAGGTCATTAAATACAAGTAACTACTGTAATAAGGCGGGAATTACGAGCTTCACCTTCCTATTATCGAACCTTTGCGCATTACCCATCTCCACTTACCTAAATTCGATACAGGTTACCCTCTCATGACGACCCAGGAAAGGTAACTAACTCTTCCCTCACCCCCGAGCGACTCAAGCAAAAAAAATAATTAATGCGAAGAAATACGAAAGAATTGATAAGAAAGGAAAAAGAAAAAGAGCATTTGACGAAAGGAAGGATAAAGAAATGGGACGTGAAATAAAATTAATATGAGAAATAAGAAGTAATGGTTAAAATGAATAAATATGACACACTTGATAAGAAAAATGATAAAAAGAAGAAAGATAAGAGCATTTGAAGAAGGGAATAATGAAAAAAATAAATATAGTGAAGAGAATGATTTTTAAGATTATAAAGGAAAATAAGATAACACGGAGAAAAATACGAAAAAAAAAATGTCACAAGCTAGACTGAAAATTTCTTATACTGAAAAAAAAAAAAAAAAAAAAAAAAGACGAAAATAACAAAAACACCCTTGATAACTAAAACAAAAGACGACATTACAACACCACACCAGGGAGCGAAACACACAACAGCTTCACCAAACCCAGTTCGAAACACGTGAGGCTCCGAAATGATGTTCCGAATAGGGAGGCGGTCCCCTGAGTCCGCCATGGCAGGGGGCGGAGGCGGAGGAGGAGGAGGAGGAGGGAAGGGAGGGAGGGCGGTGCAGCGTTAGGGGTAAACTCCATTACTGTTGTGGAGGTTAATTACGACCCGTATATAATTCCGTGGACGCAATCTTGGCTTCCCGGGGCTGGCCTGTAATCTGGGAGAGACTTGCCCCGTCCCGCCTCGTCCAGCCCCGCCCCGTCTTGCTCCACCTCGCCCCGCCTCGCCTCACCTAACAGCAACCCGTCCCGGCCTCGTAATGCTCCAACACATAGCTTACCACACACACACACACACACACCTTCGCCTCCCCCGCTAAGTGATGCAATAAAGACGCTCATGTGCTTCTGGTGCGTCCAAACTGACCCTCTACTACTACTTCTACTACTACTACTACTACTACTACTACTACTACTACTACTACTACTGCTACTACTATTACTACAACTATTACTACTACTACTACATATATTACTACTACTACTACTACTACTACTACTTCTTCTACTGCTATTACTACTACTACTACTACTTCTTTTTCTACTGCTATTACTACTACTACTACTACTACTAAAGATACACACAAACTACATCCTCGTAAGAAAATATATTTGGATTCCTTCTTCATTTATTTCTGCAGGCATGTACTCCAGCTCTCTCTCTCTCTCTCTCTCTCTCTCTCTCTCTCTCTCTCTCTCTCGTTGCAGGAAGCGTCAGCGTCACCACAGAGACTCGCCAAATAGGAGCTGCAAGTATCTACAAACTTTATCGTTCCTGCGTCGCACGAAAGGTGATAGTAGAGGAGGAGAAGGAGGAGGAAGAGGAGGAGGAGGAGGAGGAGGAGGAGGACCAACTTCCTGAGGGTGAGGAGAGGAATATCGACTGTTGGAGAAGAGGAAGAGAGGAAAGAAGAAACGTGATGATTCGAGAGGAAGGGAACAAGAAGAGAGAGAGAGAGAGAGAGAGAGAGAGAGAGAGAGAGAGAGAGAGAGAGAGAGAGAGAGAGAGAGAGGACAGTTCCACCTCACACAACACTCAACAATCATCTATTTGCACGTAGTGAGTTAATGTGTCCTTGCTTATCTTACTCTCCTCCTCCTCCTTCTCCTCTTCCTCCTCCTCCTCCTCCTCCTCCTCCTCCTCCTCCTCCTCTTTATGCCCTTGTAGTTAAGTGTTTAATATTTATGTTGTCAGAGAAAGAAAAGTCAGAGAGAGAGAGAGAGAGAGAGAGAGAGAGAGAGAGAGAGAGAGAGAGAGAGAGAGAGAGAGAGAGAGAGAGAGAGAGAGAGAGAGAGAGAGAGAGAGATTCTTCCATAACTTTCCTCCTATTTTCCTTACCTTTCACTATCTTCCTCTTTCTCCTCAACATTCTTAGAAGAAGAAGAAGAAGAAGAAGAAGAAGAAGAAGAAGAAGAGGAGGAGGAGGAGGAGGAGGAGGAGGAGGAGGAGGAGGAGGAGGAAAAAGGGAAAGGTGTTGAAGCTTTATCACGGTTGTCATGTCCATCATCTTTTCTCTCCCTTCCCTCTCCTTCTCCTCCTCTCCCTGTCCCTCTCCCTCTCCTCCTCTCCCTGTCCCTCTCCCTCTCTCTTTATCTCTATGTGTTATCTATGTAGCTTGTAATTTAGTTAAAAGTACACGAGTTATTTTCTCTCCAGTTTTGTTTACACGGAGAGAGAGAGAGAGAGAGAGAGAGAGAGAGAGAGAGAGAGAGAGAGAGAGAGAGAGAGAGAGAGGGCAGGGGGGGAGTTAGGAGAGGGAGAATATTACTGTACCCCTCTCCCTTACTCTCCCTGCCTCTCCTCTATACAGTAAACATGAGTGAGGGTGCCTAAACACACTCTCTCTCTCTCTCTCTCTCTCTCTCTCTCTCTCTCTCTCTCTCTCATCACGTCTCTTCAGAGGAAAATTACACACCCTCACGTCGTCAGCGCCTCCACAGGTCTCTCTCTCTCTCTCTCTCTCTCTCTCTCTCTCTCTCTCTAACGTACACTCACTGCAAAGGCATCCCGCACTGGTCTGTCTGTCAAGGGAACGAGCTTCTTAATGAAACTACTGAAGGAGGAGGAGAAGGAGGAGAAGGAGAAGGATGAGAATGAGGAGATGAGGATGAGGAAGAGGAGGAGGAGGAGGAGATGAGGAGGAGGAGGAGGAGGAGGAGGAGGAGAGGGAGGATGAAGAGGAAGAGGAGGAGATGTACAAGATATACTTAAATGTAGCGTTATTGTATTTAATTCCATGTCTCTTATTAAATTGGATATGAAACACTGAGAGAGAGAGAGAGAGAGAGAGAGAGAGAGAGAGAGAGAGAGAGAGAGAGTGTGTTGTAACATTATACACTTGCATTGCCAGCAGAGATGTGTGTGTGTGTGTGTGTGTGTGTGTGTGTGTGTGTGTGTTTGACGGTCGTGTGTGAGACAGACTGAGTTCAGCTGAGAAGTCAACACAACCCTAACACATTCTCCTCCTCCTCCTCCTCCTCCTCCTCCTCCTCCTCCTCCTCTTCTCCTCCTCCTCCTCTTCCCCTCGTTTTCTTGTTTTAATCTGCGACGTAAGAAGGAAAGCCTCGTTGTTCTATAATAAGTAGGTGTGTGTGTGTGTGTGTGTGTGTGTGTGTGTGTGTGTGTGTTGCGGCCTGTAAACACTTACCAACAGTGTACACAGGTTTATGACATCGTTGTGCATCATTTAGGAAACACACACACACACACACACACACACACACACACACACACACACACACACACACACACACACACACACACACACACTGTACACATTCTTGGATGCTGTCAGGAGTGAATTACTTTTGCTTCAACTTACCACATTTATATTATTCTCTCTCTCTCTCTCTCTCTCTCTCTCTCTCTCTCTGTGTGTGTGTGTGTGTGTGTGTCTGTCTGTTCCTTTATTTTCTCCCGTCGAGTGGGATTGACGTCAGCCTGACATCCTTCAGACGCCGCAGGATAAGACTGACTCCTCCCGCCCACTCCTATCAAAACATTTATGCATCTTGTGAATTTGACCACCGCAGGATTCTTTTCCTATATAATATTTTACACTCATCTCTCTCTCTCTCTCTCTCTCTCTCTCTCTCTCTCTCTCTCTCTCTCTCTCTCTCTCTCTGTTTACTTGCGTGTCGTTGTGAAGGCAGACAGGATTTCTTCTCCTCCTCCTTCCCCTCCTTCTCTTCATTCTCCTCCTTCTCCTTCTTCTCCTTCTTTTCCTCCTCCTCGACCATTTATCACAGAAGTATCCCGTCGCCACCCTCACCCACTCCTCCACTCCACCATGACCTTTGTGGGTGACCAGGGCGTGTGGGGCGTGGGGGGTGGGCGGCAGGTGGCGTGAGGGAGGTGTGAGGAGGCTGTGGGGGCTGAGTGTGGGTGTGGATGAATGTGGGTGGAGTAATAGTGGATGAGTGGCGGGTGTCGCTAGTGGTGGGGTGGAGGACAGCAACCCCATAGTCCCTCACTCCCCCCACCACCACCAGCACCACCACTCGAGCTGACACCCCCACAAAAAGCAACCCCCCTGAACAAGTGTCCGCCTACACATACACCCAGCACCACCATCACCACCATCACCACCACTACTACTACTTCCTAACCAGTTGCTCTAATCGCCAGCACTCCACCGTCTTCTCAAGTGGAGGGGGTTTAGTGGAGCGGGGAGTGGAAGGCGCCTGTGGACGTGTTTCTCTCAGCATCGCCCTTTGCGGCAGGTGAAGGAGCAATCAAACGGTAAATGGTGGAGGCAATTGGTTTTGTTCCGCGTGGAGTGCAGTGGCCATTTACGGGGCTTTTGGGGGCTCGGGAGGGGAAGGCCGGGGTGTTTATCTAAAGGTTGAATTAATGTTTGCTTTGGCTAATAATGGCGTAGCGGGTGACGTCATTCCTGTTTAGTCATGGTGTCTCCAGCTTGCCTGCCTCAGTCTCTCCACACACACACACACACACACACTCTCTCTCTCTCTGGTTTTGTCTCTGCTTTCCTCACTCTCCTCTCAATGTTTCGTACTTTCCCGTCCCTTCACCACACTCACTCCTGTTCCTTGCGGTCGCCACTGACAATTGTTCACGATCAGACAATTTCATTTTCTATTACTCCTCTTCCTGTTCCTGCCTGGCTTTCCTTCTCCCTCTCTCTAAATGACTGTTCCATCTGGTCATGCACGCTCTCCTCACTCGCTTTCCTACGCTCACAGACACTCATCAACAAACACACAAGTCATCTGCTTCCCTCAAGGCGACACAAGGCCGTGGCGAGAATACAGGCATGGAGGCAGACACTCACTGACTCCCTCTGGCGGAGAAAATGTATACAAGAGGGCGTCGACGAGTACACGAGTGATTATGAGTCTTAATTACCCTCTGCCTAATGACCAGCTGCTCAAGACACTCCCCCTGTGCACCCAGTTATCACCCAGTCATCCCCCAGTCATCACACTCAGGGTAACACAAGGGTCCCGTACACGCTTCCTCTCCACTCTGGAATAATCACCCGTGTCAGGAACAGCGTGACGCATGGGAGGCTTGCATAATTCATGAGTGGTAAACGGAATTATGGGTAAAACGACTCGTACCACCCTGTATTTTGCCGTCTGGTAGGGAGGGAGGGACGCCCGCTCGCCAGCCACGGATACAAGATGCCCCGCCCGTGTGTGTAGCAAAGGGCGTGGTTCAGAGATCCTGGTTAACTCAGGGTACTTACCTAGACTCCACCGCTGCCACTACCGCCTTGTACTTGTAGCCACGACCACCACCTTCACCACCACCACCAAGGAACACAATGAAAGAGCAAACCGAGATAAACTACACAGATATAACCCAAGACGTGCGTGTAGTGAGGACGAAGGCACTACTTTCTTAGGTCATTGCTTTTATTAACGCTTTCTCCCGCTCACTGGGCAACGTATACACAATTACTATTAGCTTATGTAAATCTGAACAATTTGTCTGGTGTTTGGTGGAGGTGAATGTGTGTGTTTGTGTGTGTGAGAAGCGGTGGTGGTTGTGTAGCGTGGAGGAGGAGCAAGAGGAAGAGGAGGAGGAGGAAGCGGAGTGGAGGAGAGGGAACAGGGAGGCCTCACCGCTACTGGCTTCACCCACACCTGTGCTTCCATCAGACACTGCAAACTGGACTACAATACCACACACACACACACACACACACACACACACACATGGCCGCCTTCCTGCAATCACTCGGACGCTGCAGGAACAGAGGCAGGCGGGAGACACACATCACGCCGCCACGTCTCCCGCTACTTGCCTCATTACACCAGATACTTGACCAGTGAGAGCCGAGTACCGCCGGTGTGGGCTGCGCGTCCGGTGGGGGTGACGGTGGCCCTCTGGCGGCTGCGGCTTGTACTCCCTAGACTCTAATTATCTAGTGTATGTAGAGGCAGAGCAGGGGGTGAGGGTAGGGGGTCGTAGGGGATCGCCACGCCCTGAGAGGAGGCGAGGGGGGCGAGAGAGAGCCAGAGGGGGTAAAGGGAGGCACTGACCACTGAGAGCCATTGAGAACATTCCCCAACAAGAGCAAGATGCCGAGCAGAACATCAAAGAGGAGCAGGATGAGGATGAGGATGGAGGATAATCAGCAGGGGCGGAGGAACAGTAGCAGGAGAGGCCCAGGAGCGTTTTATCCACGACTGATATTAAGGCACTTAAGCTGAATCGCTTTATGGCAGCATTACCGTAATTTGCCTCGTTTAACTGAACCAGCGGAGGCGGCGGCGGGGGAGTCTGACCAGCAGCAGCCTGTTCCTCGCCCCCTCCCTGGCCCGTCCCTCCTCCAGCATCACTACGCCCTGGAGACTGGATAGACAAGACCAGGACCGCCACTGGAGCGAGAACTGGTAATGGAGTAAAGAACATCGTGTATGGACCCTGAACGACGCCCAACGACCACAACAACGACCACCAACCAGTACGACACGCGCACAATCTCAGCCAGCGTGGAATGACCAAGAGTGGAGCAAGGCATTAGGAAAAAAACATTACAGTGCATCAGGAAACAGGTGTTGGGAGGCGCCTGGGTAGTTGGACGACCTGATTGCTAAACACATTGGGACGACTCGGACCGCTTCTATGTTAATTGCACGACCACTCTCTGTATGCAAATAGATTCAGATACGCTACAGTAAAAAAAAAAAAAAAAAAAAAGAGGAAAAAATATGTGCTAGTCTAGTCATATACACTATCCAATTTTTATGAAGCTGCAACGTATATTATGAAGCTCCGAAAATGTTTGAAAGCTTCGAAAAGTTTGCCTACCGAACTCCGAACCTCAGCGGGGAGCGGGATGTCAGTTTTTTTTTTTTTTTCTAACTCACTCTCTCTCTCTCTCTCTCTCTCTCTCTCTCTCTGGTGCAGTTGGTAGCATGGACAAGGCAGGAGAGGATGGTGTGTGTGTGTGTGTGTGTGTGTGTGTGTGTAAAGGAAAACACACACACACACACACACACACACACACACACACACACACACACACACACACACACGTCTTCAAACGAAAAAAAAAACCCCTTCCATTAAAGTACCTAGGATCCTCAACACTACAAACACACAAAACACATAATCCAGAATCAAATCCCTTTTCCGATCCTAAGAAGTGGGATTCGAACCTCTAAAACCTACCTGAACCTTTTGTCCACCACCAACACCACACGGGGACACGTTTAAAGCTGTACAATTCCCAAGGATTTAGAGGGAGAGGTAAGAAGGAAAGAAAGGGAGGAAATAAGAGGAAGGAGAAGAAGAAAGCAGAGAAAGGGAAGAAAACCGGAGACAGAAGAAAGGAATGAGGGATAGAAGAAGGAGAAAAGTATACAAAGAAGGGAAAAGGAAAAAATATAGGGAAAAGATAAGAATGAGAGATGAAAGAGAAAGAGAGAGAGAGAGAGAGAGAGAGAGAGAGAGAGAGAGAGAGAGAGAGAGAGAGGACCAGATAAACGAAAAAAAACATAAATAAATACACAGAAAAAATAAAAAAGAAGAGAAAACAAAGAGAAAGAGGAATAAGAGAAGAAAGGAGGGATAGAGAAGGAGACAGAGACACTCCCTCCTTACCTTCCGCCACAATCAATCCAGTTGGCGCCATAGTCGTCTTGGAGTGGTGGTGGTGGTGGTGGTGGCGGTGGTGATGATGTCTAGCGCGCAAGTTTTTGTGAGACTCTACGCAAATTATTCATGCAAGGCGAGGTGTTCCTATTATTGACCTGACCAGCACACACACACACACACACACACACACACACACACACACACACACACACACACACACACAGTTAATAAGAGGGAACACCTGGTCAGGGTGAGTCAAGGCCCATCACGCCTCTGGTACCTTTGCATGACTCTTCCCTCCTCCTCCTCCTCCTCCTCTTCCTCCTCCTCCTCCTCCTCTTGACCCTCCTCCTTCTCCTCCACTTTACCTGGTTTATTCACTTATTCTCGGTAATTCTCTCTCTCTCTCTCTCTCTCTCTCTCTCTCTCTCTCTCTCTCTCTCTCTCTCTCTTTCACACACACACACACACACACACACACACACACACACACACACACACACACAACCCCTTGCACCTCCTTTGAGTTCTATCCTGTCTCCTCCAATCCTGACTTAAACAACACAATTTAACCCAAACAACACTTGGAAATAACCTCAAATTTGAACCAGAGGCAGTGAAACAAAACCTTCTCTTATTTACAGCTTGAGTCCTCGCCGCTGATTGGTGGGTCGGAGGGGAAGGAGGCACGTGATTGGCTGGCACGTGAACCCTATAAGCATCGCCACCTGGTTATTAGATATAAGGGAAAGGGGGAAACTGGGAGGAAAGGGGTAAGGAGGAGGGGAAAGGGTTGTGTGCCTCTGCTTAGGTGAAGGTAAGGGAGCTGTGAAGTTGTTATAATGCCCCGTGTTTTCAAGATCAATAGAGCGTCTTACAGGATTAACCGTGCATGGATCTCTCTCTCTCTCTCTCTCTCTCTCTCTCTCTCTCTCTCTCTCTCTCTCTCAAATCTTCGTTCTTCTTTTACTTCCATCTTTTCCTTTTTTTTTTTATTTCATCTCTTCATCCGTTTAACACTCGCCGTTACACACACACACACACACACACTCTCTCTCTCTCTCTCTCTCTCTCTCTCTCTCTCTCCTCGTCCCCTAACTATGCTCGTTACAAGATAGTTTCCCTCGTCAGCCTCCTTAACCTTCCAGAACATCCAATTAAAGACGACTCCTCATCCTTCCTGCTTTCCTTCTTGCTTCCTACGCCGATCAAATAAAAAATCTTATTCTCCTCCTCCTCCTCCTCCTCCTCCTCCTCCTTTTCCTCCTCCTTCTGCTGCTTCCTCCTTCCTTCAGAGTGAGTTGTAGAGAAGTGTATCTTTTCTGTTTTTTTGTTCCTCTATTGTTGTTTTGTTATTTTCTTTTTTTTTCGTCTGATTTTCTTTTCTTCTCTCTTTCTCCAGTGATTTGGAGGTTTTGGTCTTTTGTTTTTTCTTTTTCCTGTTTTTGAAGTGTTTTTGTCTCTTTTTGCTTTTCATTTCCTTTTTTCCTGCAGTGATTTGGTGATCCAGTTTCCTCAGTTTATATATTTTTTTCTTTTACCAATTAGTGTTTTTTTTCCTCGACATTTTTCCCACACTAATTTCCTTCCCTGGATTTGTCTGTTTCCCCACCCAAAGCACTCACTTTTATAACTAAGACTATTTTTTTCTCCTTCAAAGTAATAAATCCCTTCAGTGAAATTTGGGTGTGATTAGACGATTTTATTGACATTAGGAAGAGTCTATGGAGGTCAGAAGATTAATGGCCAGAGTCTTCACTATTTTAAGCCCACATAAGTTTCTGAAGCTGTATAAAATCACTAGATAATAAGCAAAATAAATATGAACACGTGTCATGGTACTGAAGAAATAAATGACCCTAAAGTTACTTGTTTCTTACTTCCTAGCAATCCTTAAGTGACTCTTGCCCTACAGGTACATTTCCCGGTGGTGACTTTTTCCCTCGAAGTTGTCCTCGAGGTAGAAGTTTCCGGACTGCCTCGTGTGTCTGGTGTGAGGAGATCGAGTCTGATTTTAAAGAGATCCAAGTCTATATGATTTTACTAACTCTCCTTTGACTCCTATTCCGCTGAGGCAGGAAGGTCGGAAGGTTGCTCTCTAACTCCCAAATATTCGCCTTCCACTTGGTTCACTTAGTACGGATTGGTCGTAGTAGTAGTAGTGGTGGTGGTGGTGGTAGTGGTGGTGGTCGTGCCCCTTAATAACACCCCCCCCTGACGTCATGATGGGGGACACCCGGTCGTGGTCAGCTGCTGGAACTCCAAACTTATGCAAATTGAGGAAGTGTTTTGCAGTTATATACTCCCTCTTTCCCTCCCTTTCCTTCCTTACATGCCCCTCCCTTCCACTCCTCCCCTCCTTCCCTACCCCATCACCCCCTATTTCGGCCAGGTCCCCCTCTAGGCTAATTACACGTTACCTGTGCATCATACTGGCAGGTGAGGTGAAATATCTGGTGCCTTTGTTCCCCGCTGGATGGGATCGTGTAGGGAAAGGAGGGGAGGAATATGGAAGAGGAGGATAGATGGGGGAAGGTTTGGCGTGTAGGGAATGGGAGGAATAGAGAGAAGTAGATAGATAAGAGATGAATAAGAGGCTGAAGGGAAAGGATTTAAAGTAGCGGTTACGGTGGAAGAAGATTGTAATTTTGAGATGTGAATTGAGAGAGACGAGATACAAGGAAGAAGAGGGAGAGAAAGAGGAAGAGTTGGGTTTCCAGTTACCTGAGGGCTGGAAGGGTTGAAAGGTGAGAGGAATCAAGGTCAGTTTACAGTTCTTCCCTTCAAAGGTCACACTAGTGGGATGCAAAAGGCCCCGTACAGTGGCGGAGAGGCCGTAGCACTACCAGGAAACCATCACCGACGCGGCCCTCCAATCATCGCCTGATCCGATCCTTTGATAATCATTTCAGTCCTGACTCAGAATCTAATTATAAATATCCGCCACGCGACAGTTTTCTGCCTCGCGCCACTAATCCCAGACATATTTTTTAGATTGTATAGTTCGCTGTCTGAGCTACGGCCGTCTGTTACTCATTCTCCTCTACCTCCCCACTCCCTCTCTCCTAATGACACATACGTAGACACACATTGCTCACTCCCCTCTCTCCCTCACACGATCATCCACATTTTTCTCCTCTTTCTCTCTTTCCTTTATTTCCTTTTCTCTCCCTTCGTCACACTATCATCTTTCCCTTTCCCTTCCTTCTCTCTTCACACTATCATCTCTTCCTCTCCCCTCACCTTCCCTCACTACTCCATGGCCTTCTCTCCTCTAACCCCGCCCCTCTCTCTCCCACTAATCCCCCCCTCCGCTCATCCCTAAGGGCAGCTGGGGGTTGGTCGGCCTCCTAACTTTCCCTAACTTGTTTATTGCATTATTCCGCCCCACACACTGCTTTCTTGCCGCGCCGCCTTCCCCCTGGGGCGGCCCCGTGGGGATGCCTAATGGATAGTATTGAGTTATTGTTCCCCCTCGGGTCAGCGGGCGATTGGGGAGCACAGGAGGGAATTTTAAGGTGTTTGCCCGCGAGGTGTTGCCTGGTAGAGGTGCGAGGCGGCCCAGCGGCGCGTGTGGCCCGGGTTCCCCAGGGCAGGAGGTCACCGTGAGAGAGAAAGGGGGAAGGAGGCGTCACAGGGCGTATGGAGGTTCAGGGGGAGGGTCTAGGGGGAGGTGAGGTAAGAAAGGCCGCACATCTACATAACAATGGCTTAATGACCCCCTCCGCGCCCACGCCCTCCACAGGCACCAGAAGGCGTGTCCCCAGAGGCTCAGGGACATCATGACTCCCGCGCAGAGCAGCCGCCGCGTCGCGCCGCGCTGCAGCAGCGTAACTTGGCCAGGTAAAACAGCCGAGCCGAGATAATGAAGCTGTACGGGAGTAATTAGCTCCTCTCATTACCTGGTCAATTACCTGAAAGCTTCGTGAGGGGATGCCCCATAAACTAATTAACCTGCCGCCCTTCGCCCGCCGCCTCGTCTACGCCCGCACTCACTGGGCGGCGCGGCGGGCGGCGGCAGCGTGGCGACGCCCACCACGGCGCCTCAGAGCCTGCATGACCCATCCGTGACGCGCCGCGCAGGACACCACAACTTCACCACCACCTGAACAAGACATAAAGACCAATTTCATGACTGTGGCTGACGCATCGCTAGTCGGTAGTGGAGGGGGGAGGTGTGGGCGTGCTTGGCGGGGGACTCTGGGGGGGCGGCGACCCTGGGTGGCAGGCGGCGCTGTGACGGTATCGCCTGCCGCCATCGACAGTGATCGAGAGTCCGCCAGGTGATGGCTCTTACCTAGAGGATCATTACTGGGATTTACTCGCCAACAAAAGGCGGACCGGACCGGCTTCGTCAGGCACTGTGTGTGTGTGTGTGTGTGTGTGTGTGTGTGTGTGTGTGTGTGTGTGTGTGTGTGTGTGTGTGTGTACGTGCTTGTGGCAAGTGTAGGGCGTCGTCTAACAAATGGCCGACAAAAACATTATCCCACACGTCGGCATGAATGGTGAGGGACATTGAGGGCGCCGTCAGGAGGAGGTGCGTGGGTCGCTACAATGGACGGGGCGAGGCGGGGGGCCGATCAGGATGGTAATCTGATTGCCCCAAATGACATTCTTCGCTCCTTTGTCGCGGGGATCACTACGGGCAGGCTGCGGGGCCATCAGTCACGGGGCGAGAGGAGGTCCTGCTGGTGATAAACGCTAACCCAAATATCCTAAACTCCCTCACTAGGCGCTCCCGCTCACCACGACGGATTACTGCTCTCAAACCACGCATAAATCATTAAAATCCTCAGAACACGACCTTCAACGACACCCCAAATACGACCAGGCACGACCAATCACCAGCGACCACTCCTGCCACGGCTCTCTGCGTCACCAACACTCACCGGCAATCTCCAGCGTGGCGTTCCTGCTGGTGGCCTTCCCGACGTTGTTGAAGGCGACGCACCAGTACACACCAGCGTCATTGTCCTTCTTGGTGTGCAGGACCTTGAGGAAGAAGAGCCCCCCGTTGTCCAGCTGCACGTGTCGCCCCTGGTGGATCCTGCGGGAGAAGAATCTGTTTAGTGGGGTCCTGAAGGATGCATTGCTCCCTCCTACTGAAGTCTGAAGGATGCACATATCTTTTTCCTGTCTGAACTTGAAGGATACATGTCTAATTCCTGAAGGATGCATGTTCCTTTCCTCCACGAATTCGAAGGATGCTACATGAAGGAGGGAAGAAAACAGGAATTGCCTACTGAATATTGAATGGTGCTCTGAAGGATACCAGCTCTAACGGCATCCCTCAAGCATTCTCCTCACGTGACTTGTAAGGATAATGAAGGAGCTCATGAACAAGCTGCTGAATACTGCAAGGATGCTGGGAAAGGACCCGTTACCTGAAGGATGTTTATTGCTGCGCCTAAGATTACTTTGAACTACTGAAGGATACTGCACAAAGGACGCCCTATTTGTACTATCTTGCCTGATATTGAATTCTTTACTAAATGTTCTGTAGGATCTCGTAGGATACTGGAGTGAAAATGATGTAGTGTCTTATTTTTAAGGGACAATTGGCCAAGAGCAATAAAAAATGTCTTAAAAAAAGGCCCACTGAGGTGTTAAGGAAACTACTTTGATAACATTTCAATCCTACACACATCCTGTACCAATATCTGAAGGTATCCTAGCTTTTTCTGTGTTACTCCTTTCACTGCTTGCGATAGGACATGATTTTAAACAACATACATGGAAATACAATCACTAAAAGGACTTAACTACCTAATCACTCACTCACCTGCTGCTGATGTCTGTCTAGTGTACCCCCGCACTTCGCCATTAACCCCTTCAATACTGGAACACCTTTTTACCTTGAGTTTTGTATATGATTAGACCATTTTATTGACATTAGAAAGGGTCTATGGAGGTCAGAAGATTAATGGCCAAAATCTTCACTATTTTAATCCCTTTCATGAGTTTCTGAAGCTAAATAAACTCATCAAATAGTCAGCAAAATGGTATTCAAGGGGTTAAAAAAAAGCTTGAAAATTCATAGTAGCGAGAGGTTTAAATGTCTCGGTTATGAAGCTTAGGAGTCGCATTGAGGTACACAGCGCGCATTGCCATTCAGAGAAGCAGGTGTGGGGATTCACTTTAACCATTCCCAGCCCCAAGTGTACCTTTGTATGTAAATAAAAGCAAATAAATATCTTTTACGGCCTAACGCGCTGGAATATCAAAGAGAGAGAGAAAAAAAAAAGGAGAAAATAAAAAATGTCTATAGCCTCAACTTTCTCTCCCAATTGTTGTTTTGCGTCCCTCACTCACTCACTATCCCTCGCTATCCCTCACTTCATCTCCTCTCCCATTAATCTCCACTGGCTTATCTATCTCCACTCATCTCCCGGTACTTACTCAAATTGTTGACCGTCCTTGTACCACGTGATCTGCGGTTCCGGCCTGCCCACGGCGTGACAATTAAGGGTCGCTGGTTCGTTCTTGGGCACCAGGAGATCGGCTGGGTGCTCTGTGATTTCTGGTGAGCGGTACTGCCCTGTAGGGAGAAAGAGAACTTGGTGAGAAGGGAAGGCTTTAGTGGTGATGAGTGCTGGTGATGTTATGCTCGGTGGGAGAGAGAATATGGTGAGATGAGAAGAGATTGGTGCTGTCTGGTGATGTGGTTGGTGATTTTGCAGCGGGGGAGAGAGAAAACTTGGTGATTTGGGAGGGGACTGATGGTATTTGGTGATGCGTGGTTGGTGACGAGTGTTGGTGATGTTATGCCGTTGGGGAGAGAAAACTTGGTGAGATAGGAAGGCTTTGGTGGTGATTGGTGATGCGATTGGTAATGAATCCTGGTGATGTCATATGGGGAATTCGTGGTGAAATGTGTGAGGGTTAGTGGTGGTGAAATATCTAGTGAGGGAAGTTGCCTAGTGATGGTGATAAGGACAGTGATGTGAGGTTGAGATAATAGATGACAGTGCCTATACATGTCTGTCTATATGTGGTGATGGTGGTGATGGTGATGTGGTGAAGGGCGCTGTATGATGATGATAAAAATGATGATGTGAGTATTTGCTTATCATTATCCTTACAATCTCAAACTTTCTTTATTCATAAGCTTATTTTTTTCCTTTTTAGTCTCCAGAATTACTGATATAATATTTCACTCACACATTTAATCATTCCTCCTCCTCCTCCTCCTCCTCCTCCTCCTCCTCCTCCTCCTCCTCCTCCTCCTCCTTTTTTTCTGCTCCTACTACTACTACCACCAATATTACTACTTCTACTACTATTTCTACTGTTACTACTCCAGCCACCACTACTATTACTACTACTAAAACAACTACTACTACTGCTACTACTACTACTACCACTCCCAGTACAACTACTACTATTACTACTACTACTATTACTGCTACTACTACTACTACTACTACCACTTCCACCACAACTACTACTTGTCTGCCAAATATAGCCACTGCCTCACTAATGCCAGCAAACAAATAGCCCCGTTAGCAAAAAAGAAAAAAAAAAAAAAAAAGAAAGGAGTAGCAGCTGTTTCCTTTTTCCTTTGTATTCTCTTTGTCTTCCATCTGTCCAGCAACACTAAAATATCATTATCTGAATAACCAACACACACACACACACACACACACACACACACACACACACACACACGGATACTAGGTACACTGGGGGCAAGAACGGCACAAGTAGGAGTCACTAGCGCCGATAAACACAAGAATAACTGAAGCAAATTGGCCTTAAAGGTATGAATGGCCAGAACGACTAACACAAGGAGAGCAAACACCCATTACTCTCTCTCTCTCTCTCTCTCTCTCTCTCTCTCTCTCTCATCTCAATCCTCTCCTTCCCTATCATTTTCCATTCTTCTTCCTCCTCCTCCTCCTCCTCTTTCTTCTCTTCTCCTCTTCCTTTTTCCCTTCCCTGTTTTTATGCCCTTTTTTTTATTCCGTGTCTCCCCTTCTCCTTAATCCTCCATAAACCCAATTAACAATTTCTCCTCTTACCCTCCTCCTCCTCTTTTCCTTCCTCCTCCTCCTCCTCCTCCTCCTCCTCTTCGGAAATTTGGTGCGGAGAGTAGAAAGACAAGAATATGATAAGACTGAGGATTGAGAGAGAGAGAGAGAGAGAGAGAGAGAGAGAGAGAGAGAGAGAGAGAGAGAGAGAGAGAGAGAGAGAGTTTTTTCTATTCCCTTAGTCAGTATTTAGTGTCAATCCTTAAAGATTAAAGTGACAGGAAGGAAATTTAAAGACAGGCACGTGTGTTTCTCTCTCTCTCTCTCTCTCTCTCTCTCTCTCTCTCTCTCTCTCTCTCTCTCTCTCTCTCATCTTTATTCATTTCTCTTCATCTTCGTTTTCTTTTCGTGTCATTCATTCATTCATTCATTTTCTTTCATCTTCCTTATCACCATCTTCTTTATCTATTTCCTTCCTTCTTCCTTCCTTTCTTTCTTCCCCGTTCTTTATTTCTTACACTCGTTTCCCCCTTGTGTTATCTCTCTCTCTCTCTCTCTCTCTCTCTCTCTCTCTCTCTCTCTCTCTCTCTCTCTCTCTCTCTGGGGAAACACTATACTATTTTTCTTCACTATTTTCACTCTTCCCACTTCCTGTCGGTAATTCATCGCCTTCCCTCAGCCCTCGCCGCCTGTCTACTGCTCTTGCTTGCTGTCTATTTATTACTTACTCTATCTGTCTATCTGTTTGTCTATCTATCAATTTTTTTTATTTAAATTTGTAAGTTTCTGTTAATTTTTGTGTCTATTAGCTTATTTGATTATGAATTTGTCTATCTATTTTTCTATCTATCTGTCTATCTCTGTTTATCTATCTGTCTATCAAGTTTTCTATTTATATGTGTAAGTCTTTTTCTATCTTCATCTTATCTATTTGTGTATCTATTAGCTTATTTATTTATTAGTTTATCTATTTATTTTTTCTTTCTTTTTATCTATCTTTCAATTTTCTCCTACTTTAGTTTATAAGCTTTTTCTGTCTTATTCAATTCTCTCTTTTTTATGAGTTTATCTATTTGTCTATATATCTTTCTACTAGTATTCTGTATCTATCATCTATTTTTCTACTTTTTTTTTTATCTATTCAGCCATTTATCAACTTTCTTTTACATCAATTCATAAGCTTTTCTCTATCTTATTTAACTATTTTTTTTATCATTCTATTTGTCTATTTATCTATCTACTAGCAATCTGTATCGATCATCTACCTATTTCTTCTTCTATTCCATTCATTTCTCCCTCCATCTCTTCCCTTCTCTCCCCCTCTCTTATCCTTAAAAGCCCATTAAGTCTGTGTATCTGCCTGAGTTTCTCTTCTCGTAGGCCTCTGTAAGAATCAAGTCTATTGTTCGTCAAGTATATTTTTCCGGCTGTGTATTCCGTGTTTTGTGTGCGCCATTACTTATTTATACGCCTACTTGGGTCTTGTTACCGTGTGTGTGTGTGTGTGTGTGTGTGTGTGTGTGTGTGTGTTTATCCTGTTAAAAACTCTCTTTATTTTTACCTCAAGACACATAGCCAGCCTTCCTCTCAACCTAACCTAACCTAACCTACCTTAACCTAATCTAACTTAACCCAACCTTCCCTAACTTAACCTAACCCATCCCAATCCAACCTTCCTCCCACTTAACCTAACCTAACCCAGCGTAACCTAGCCATACCTAACCTTTTTGATTTGGTAGCGCGGTCAATTTACCTGGGCGACTAATTAATCTTGGGTTTAATAGCGAGGTTCGTTTGTATATATTTATTTTAGTAATTTACGGAGGTGACTCTGAACCACATTACGTAAGCCAAATTAGGAAGGTTTTGGTATTAACGTCGAAAATCTTAGGGTCATTGTACATCATGGCGGCTTTACTTGCAGGAGGATGAGGAGGAGGAAGAGGAGAAGGAGGAGGAGGAGGAGGAGGAGGAGGAGGAGGAGGAGGAGGAGGAGGAGGAAGGAGAAGTAATAACAGAGTAAGAACATCAATGAACAGTTTTCTTCCTTTTCTCAAGTCTCAGTTTCTGTTGTTATTACGCTTTCTTCCTCCTCCTCCTCCTCCTCCTCCTCCTCCTCCTCCTCCTCTTCCTCCTCCTATTACAAGTCCCACTCTGCTTCATTTTCTAGCTCATCTTCTTTCCCTTCTCCTGCTGCTCGTGCTTCCTCCTCCTCCTCCTCCTCCTTCTCCTTCTCCTCCTCCTCCTCCTCCTCCTCCTCCTCCTCCTCCTGGTCCTCCTCCTTTATCTCCCGCAGGTCCTTCTTCCATTATATACTTCCTCCTTGCCATTTCTTTCCTCTTTTCCTGCCTGAGAATGTACCTTTTCATCTCATCTTCCTCTCTTTTCCATGACATTTTCCTTTTTTCCTTTCTTCTTTCCCTCCTTTATCTTTCTACTCTCTCTCTCTCTCTCTCCTTTCTTTTTTCTTATTTTTCTATGAGAAGTGAATACCTGAAAAAATTATACACACTAATTAGTTTTATGTTACCTGTTGTTTCTCCTTTCCTTTTCTCTTCCTCCTTCTTCTTCGTCTCCCTCTTCTCCTCTTTCCTTCCCTTGTATTATCTTCTTATGCCTCATCTTCTTCTAATTCCTTTACCTTTGTTCTTCCTCTTCCCCTTCCTCTTCTGCTCTTCCTCCTTCTCTTTCCTTCTTCTTCTCCTTCGTTATCGTCTTATGTCTCTCCCTCTTCTACCTTCTCCTGTTCTTATGTTGTTATCACTATTATTAATTCTTGTTTTTGTTTTTGTTGCTTTTGTTGATGTGCTTTCTTCAATTCTTTCTTTCTCTCGCTTTTGATCTTTTTGCTTCCTCCTCCTCCTCCTCCTCCTCCTCCTCCTCCTCTTCCTCTTCCTAATCCCTCTTCTTCCTGATCCTCGTCTTCCTCTTCGTCCTCATGTACTTTTTTTTTCATCTCTCTCCTAATCTCTGTCCTCCTCCTTTTTCTCTTACTATTATTTTTTTTCATTTTTGCTCTCCTCCTCCTCCTCCTCCTCCTCCTCCACATCATCATCATCATCATCATTATCATCATCATTTTGTCTCCCTGCTTCTCTTTACCATCTTTCCTCCTCCTCCTCGTAGTTTACTATTATTACTACTACTACTACTACTACTACTACAAGAACAATAACTACTACTCATACTACTACTACTACTACAACAAGAACAATAACTACTACTACTACTACTACTACTACTACTACTACTGTACTACTACTCCTACTATTACTACTACTCCTACTATTACTACTATTCCTACTATTACTACTACTACTACTACTACTGCGACTACAAGAAAAACAACAATAACAACAACTACTACTGCTACTACTACTACTACTACTACTTTTATTACTACAACAACAACAATAACTGCTACTACTACTACTACTTCTACAACTACTCTTGTTCTTTCTTATTTTTGCCGCCATCCTCCTTCTCCTCATTATTTTTTACTTCCTCCTCTTCCTCCTCCTCCTCCTCCTCCTAAGGGCGGCGACAGCTGCGTCCCTCCCTCAATGCCTGCAGGACATGAAGCTTCCCTCAGGCTTCCTTGGGCTTCTCTTAATTACTGTCGGTCACTTGATCACTCTAACACCCGATAGTTCACTCTCTCTCTCTCTCTCTCTCTCTCTCTCTCTCTCTCTCTCTCTGTTAGATTGAGTGTAGTGTTAATTTTTTTTTTAGGTATTTTGTTGTTTCTCTCTCTCTCTCTCTCTCTCTCTCTCTCTCTCTTACACACACTCACCTACCGAAACACGCATTTCTCTCCCTCTCTTCTCCCTTTTTCCCCTCTTCCTTCCCCTTCTAATGGTCTCATATACTCTTTTCTCCCCCTCTTCCCCTCTTTCGCCAGCCCTCCATTGATTCAAGCAGCCCTACCCTCCCTCCCCTTCAACCCCTTCCCTTCCCTCCCCTCCCTCCCCAGTAACTCTACCCTCTCATCAAGTTCTCAACCAGTGGAAGAAACAAAAGAAACGTCAATTTCGTCTCACACCTCAATGATTCCTCCTCCTCCTCCTCCTCCTCCTCCTCCTCCTCCTTCTTCTCTTCCTTCTCCTTTTCCTCCTTCTCCCAGTCAGCAGCCTCTAACCCCATCCTCCTCCTCCTCCTCCTCCTCCTCCCTTCCGTACCTCAAAGGAAGGGCGGGACTACCAGCTGTGCCTAGGGAAAGAAGGAGGAGGAGGAGGAGGAGGAGGAGGAGGAGGAGGAGGAGGAAGGAAGGGGAGAAAACTAGGTAGACTACACGAGAAGTCTTAATTAGGTCATGTGTATGTGTGACTGTGTGTGTGTGTGTGTGTGTGTGTGTGTGTGTGTGTGTGTGTGTGTGTGTGTGTGTGTGTGTGTGTGTGTGTGTGTGTGTGTGTGTGTGTGTGTGTGTGTGTAAGTCACTCCATTTACTGTTACTCATCTCATCTTGTTTACTTTTCCTCTTCTAATTTTTTTTTTTCATTCTTTCATTTGAACAGATTTATTTATTTTTTACCTTCCCTTTCAAAACTGTACTTTTTCTCATTACCAACGTGACTATCATTTTTTTTTCTATCTCTCTTGTGCTTTTTTCTCAAAGTTTTTTTTTTTATCAATTTCTAAATCATATTATCTCTGTTTCATTTTTAGTTTATCTTTCTATTGTATATAACTTGACTTTATGTATTGTAATCTATGTGTTTAATCTAAAATCTTATCTATTACGAATTTTTCTATTATATTCCTTTTAATTTACATCTTTCTCTATCACATTCTATTTTATTTATCTCATTGTTTTTTTCTATCAATCTATCACTGTCAATCTATCAAATATCTATCCACTGTCCTTTTGTCTAGTCCTACGTCATCTATCTATCTATCGTCTTTCTATCAGAGCGTCTCATCTATCACGTGTTTATCTATTACGTTCCTTTCTATCACTTTCTATTTTATCTACAGACTTCAATCTTGTCTGGCGCGTAATCTATCTGAAGGGCTGGGCGGTACTTAAGTCGCAGTCTCTTGGGGGAGAGATGGAGGGGAGATTGGAGGGAGAGATGGAGGGAGAGATGGAGGAAGAAATCAATAGTCAACATTATTTCTCTCCCTCTCTCCCGGGGTAGGATTTCCCTGTCAGTTTCCTTCTTACCTTTCCCCCTCCCTGCCTCACTCACCCTCCCTCTCTCCCTTCTTTCTTTCCTCCATCTCTCCATGTGTCTTTCCACTTTCAATCTTCTCTCCCGTCTCATCTCTCCATTCTTTTCATGTCTCCTTTTTTTTTTGCTATCCCGTGTTTCTCTTTCGTCTTATATCTTCATTCTCCTCCTGTCAGTTTCCTCCTTACTTTTCCCTCCTTTCCTCCATTTCTCTTTCTCCCCTGTCTCATTATTCTCTCTCGTCATCATGTGCACGTTGTTGTTCTGTCTCATTTTTCCATTCTTCTCCTCATTCTCTTGGCTCCCTTCTCACTGTGCCATAAACCTAATTAAAAATGTGCGCCCATCTTCTTCCTTGTACTCATATTTCGTTTGTAGTCTCATAAATGCCCGAAATTATGTTGTTCTCCCTCCTGCTGCTGCTGCGCCCTTCCTAGAACCTCCCTCATTCCTCCCTCCCCCTCCGGCATCCCTTCACCACCTCCCCTCACTTTCTGCACCCTCATAACTCCTCTGTTACCTTCCCTCACCCCCTCAAAGCTGCTCCTCCCTTCAGTACTCTTCACCTCTCGTAACTCCCTCCTCCCCTCCAAACTCCCTCTTAACCCTAGTGCCCTCCAGTGTTCCTACGCGATTCTCTATGGTGGTTTCAATTTTTTGGTATTTTGAAACGGTTTGAATTCTTTTTAAAGGGGTTTTGAATGCCATACGGATGAATGGACAAGATTTTCAAGTTTGTTTTTCTTACTAATGCAGGATTCTTGTTAACGTCTTGATTTTTTGGTGTTTTAAAACGGTTTGGATTTTTTTTATGTGTTTTTAAATGTTACAAGGATGAATGGTCATGTTTTTCAAGAGTTTTTTTTTTTCCACTAGTGCAGGATTCTTGTTAAGCTTTTGATTGCTTCTTGGTACAGCTTTCATCAATTACTAGTTTCTCCTAGACGTCTTTACTCGTTCTACAGCCACGGCCAACTTTGAATTGGGAGGAAATTGAGTAATGTATTCAAAATTATATATATAGAAAAAAAAAAAAAACCGCTTGAAAAATCTGGGTAACTTCCACTGTGGTCTAATAAATGAAAATCTTGAAAACTCTGAGTAACTTTCACCAGACGTCAAAAACACCCTTGAAAAATCCCACTAACCTCGATTAAAGTCTGCAAAATTAAAACACTCCAAAAACCCCAATTACACCCACAAGAAACCTGAAAACACATTGAAAACACGAACATCCACAAGACCTTAATAGAACACACGAAACATGACACATTTACAAGTACAGCTTTTAATTTCAGGAGGAGGAGGAGGAAGACTAGTATAAGTAGTAGTAGTAGTAGGAGGAGGAGGAGGAGGAGGAGGAGGAGGAAGAGGAGGAGGAGGAGATTGAGGCAGCGGGGAACTCCTGTCTTCATTCTGTCAACATGGCGTGCTATTTGCTTCTTTATGTCATGGTTACTCAGCAGCCCTCTCCTACTCCGGCCAACCATTGAGCAGTGATAAATGTGTGTCTCGTTTAGGTCAGAGCGAGGCTAAAGAGGAGGAGCCATCTGCAACTCAAAGGCTTACCTGTTTGTCCTTCCTTGGAGAGAGAGAGAGAGAGAGAGAGAGAGAGAGAGAGAGGTGGGTAAAAGTATCGTTACGTGGTATTTCAGTCTATTGTGGATGTCTCTCTCTCTCTCTCTCTCTCTCTCTCTCTCTCTCTCTCTCTCTCTGACACCTCCCCATTCGCTGTTTATATTCCATTGAAATATATTCGTGAGTATTGGGCAGCGGGTTTTCCTTTTTTGGCGGGGCATTTTTCTCCGCCGCTGGAGTGAGGCCGCGTCACGGGAGAGCATTAATCACGCAGGAACGCCGACGGTGATGGAGCGACCGCGCGGGAACCGAAGCTCTTTACTGACGAAGGCGCAGAAGACACAGAAGAAGAAACCAGGAGAATAACTAAACCCTCCGCTCATTTCAGTCTTTAATTACTTCATCTTGAAAATCATCGAGCGGAACTCAAATTTATAGCCGCGTCCTGACGATCGCCGGGCAGAACTGACGGAGGGGATAATTACTGGTCGTGGAGTCGTCCTTTTATCCTCCCACCGCTCCATGTACGACCTCTGACGACCCTTCAAGGAGCGATTAACGTGGTCGAACTTCCCCACGCACTTGAGCGGCGCCGGGAGAAAATTTAACGTCTTGCGAGAGAAATGTAATCGGTGGTTCTTATACAGTGAGAGTCGCTCGGTGGTCGTCTGAATTGTTGCCTCGAGTGTGAACGACTCTTCGGGGGATTTGCTGTGAGCCTGAGTTGTAGTACCACCCCCTACCACCCCTACCCACATCTCTCTCTCTCTCTCTCTCTCTCTGGGTCATGTATCATGGTATTTCTTCCTCTACTTTATGGGAGTAAGCACGGATTGTATTTAATAGTATTTT
>NC_059284.1:10310249-10327749 GCF_017591435.1 Portunus trituberculatus
AATGATAGAATGGAACTAGGAAGATAAGTTAAAATTTCGTAGAGAGAGAGAGAGAGAGAGAGAGAGAGAGAGAGCGTTTCAACATTTAAACATAATATTTCCGCGGCTGGACTCTCTATTTCATAACGAAGTAGGGACGTATACCAGAGCGGATACATTTTTAATTCAGTATTTTTTTTGCAGGTGTTCTTATCACTGCCACTGGAATTCATAAAGCATTAACTAGTGCGGTGCTGGGCCTGACAGGGAGAGAGGGAGTGGGAGACAGGGATGGAGGGAGAGGGAGAGGGAGAGAGGGAAATGACACAGAGATGGGAGGGGATAAGAGCAGTTTGATGCATGGAGGGATGGAGGGAGAATGAAGAGAGGGAATGGAGGAAAGAATAGAAATGACACACGAGGCGATGTAGAGAGAGAGAGAGAGAGAGAGAGAGAGAGAGAGAGAGAGAGAGAGAGAGAGAGAGAGAGAGAGAGAGAGACGGATGGGTGAAGTGAAGGGAACGATGGATGGAGAGGCTAAGTGTAGGAGGGAGGGAGGGAAGGAGGAAGAGGAGAGAAGTCATGGAGGAAAGGAGGGAGGCATGGATGTAGGGATGAAGAGAGGCGAGGAGGGAGGGAAGTAGATCGTGGAGGGAAGAATAGAGAGCTTGGAGAGAAGTACAAGAGGGTGTGGAGGAAAGGAAGGAGAGAAGGGAGGAACGAGAAGGCCTTAAGGGGGAGGGATGGAGGGAGAGAGGGAGAGATCAAGGGGGGGATGGAAGAGGGCGGGGACGTCACCATCTGTCGCAATCACGATGGCGAGGAGGGGGCGGGGCAGCAGCAGCAGCAGCAGGAGGCGACTGACGACCTCCTGACGACGACCATCAACCTACACTGCTGACGAGGCTCTCTCTCTCTCTCTCTCTCTCTCTCTCTCTCTCTCTCTCTCTCCACTGCAGTCAGGTCATAAACAATCTCTCATCTCCTCTTCCTCTCTCTCATTCTCATTCCCTTAAGTTTGCACATTATTCCTCTTTCCTACTTGCTCTTGCTTCTTTTCCTCCTCCTCCTCCTCCTCCTTCCTCTTAATTCCTCTTCTTTATCCTCCTGTCCTTTTTACTCTCCATCTCCTAATCCTTCTCTTTTTATCCGCTAATCTTCACCTTTTCATTTTCCTTCTTTTAATTTCTTTTTCCTTATCATAACTTTCTCTTTATCTACCTTTGCTTTCCACCTTTCATCCTTTTTGTTTATTTTCTCAAACTTCTCTCACTGGCTCTCTCCCATCCTTCCCTCCTATTCCCAGCGCTCCTCTTCTGCTCTCCCTCTCTCTCTCTCTCTCCTCCCTCTCCTCTCCAGTGTTCCTGTAAGAGGCTTTATAGCTGCTACTGCTGAAAAGAATTTGTACGCGACTGGTTTTCTGTAAGACGGGGCAGAGGGAGAGGAGAGAGTGAGAGCAAGGAATCACTCGTTTCTCCCTTTCCCATCAAAGTCTCCGCCTGGTACTCCTCTCTCTCTCTCTCTCTCTCTCTCTCTCTCTCTCTCTCTCTCTCTCTCTCTCTCTCTCTCTCTCTCTCTCTCTCTCTCTCTCGGTGTCTCGTATTTTTAACTCTTTCACTAGACTCTAATCAACCTAGTTTTTCCATTCCCCTTTACGTATACATATTTTTCCGCCTACCTGTGTGTGTGTGTGTGTGTGTGTGTGTGTGTGTGTGTGTGTGTGTCCAGCCCAGCAACAACAGAGGAAAGAGAAAGAGAAAAATAACTCGCTAGAAAAATATATATCCCAGGCGTATCTCTCCCGTAGAATCAACAAAGTCCTCCTCCTCCTCCTCCTCCTCCTCCTCCTCCTCCTCCTCCTCCTCGTCGCCGTCGTCCTCGTCAGCGTAACAATGGATTAATATTTTACGAGTCATCATTCCTCGAGGTTTATTTTTTCCTGGCGGGGCGCGGAGTCGTTGCCCGTACAAAGGCGTACTCTATGTCCTCTGCGCCCGTAAATAGAGGCCGTAGCGTATCTGCATCTTCTATAGAATGCACTGTTCGATACTTAGACAAAAGGGTACGACTATACACGGGAGCAACAATAATAACACCGATGCATGTCTTTTTTATCCTCCCCCTTTCCAATCTCCGCATTTCTCTTCGTCTCATTCTCTCTTATCCTTCCAAAAGCTTCATCGTTCCCAAGGTTACAATTAAGGTGAGTTTCTAATGCGTCCCAAGGCTCCTATTCATTTACCTGTTCCTCGCGCCTTTACCTGAGCGTATCGTGCCTGTACCTCAACTCCACCACCGCCTACCTCCACCTTCGCCCCTCGTGTCCCTCGCTGCGGCTCAGGGACCTTAATTCTCCTAAACGTTTCCTGTGATTCCAGTCTTCTTACGGGCTAATGTTGGGGCGATTAATTAACGCTACAACTAAAGCACCGCCGCAGATTCGCCGCCAGGGACTCGGGACAAAATGGCTTGGTGTTTATCTTTAATTGTGCTCTCTTATTTCTTCTACTGTGGTGCTTATTACGAACTACTACCATTGCTGAAGTCATTGCTGTTACTACTACTACTTCTACTATTATTATTACAGCTGCTACTACTACTACTACTACTACTACTACTACTACTACTGTCGCTGTTGCTACTACTTCTGCTATAACTATGACTATTACGTATACCTATTACTAAAATGTAGGTCACCTCTTACTACTACTAGTACTACTTCTATTGCTTCTACAACAACAACTACTACTATTACTACTACTACTACTACTACCACCACTACTACTACTACTACTATACCTACTACCGCTATTAGTGACTTTAAATCCTCCTCCTCCTCTTTCTCCTCCACCTCCTACTCCTTCTACTACCACTATCATATTTGCACCTCCAACGAATTACACTGCAACTCCTATTACTACCTCTAACACAGCACTCACCACTGAAACAATAAAAAACAACGATTACCACAACTATAAATAACCCGTGCCTTCCATAACAACAATTACAACAAGGAAAATAACAGCACTAAACACACACAACAGCCAGACAACGAACGAGCCAGCCAGCCAGCGAGACAAACGGACAGACAAACAGACAGACTTGTGCATCATTTATTCCGAGTGTTCCATCGTTAGCTGAGACGAGAAAAGTGTTCGTTTAAGTAAGGCGATCCGGCGCGGCAGAGTATCAAGTCTCTCTCATTACTTATTCATTTCATTTTCCCCCCAAGAGGCGTTGCGCGTTTTGTGATTCAACAAACAGTACAATTTTTTCCCGCCTTTTTATTTAAGTCAAGCGTGTCATTCTTTAGCGAAGCGGTGAAAACAACTTTGGAGAAATGGAGGTAAAGAAAAAAAAAAAAAGATGAAGGATGGAGAGAACAGAAGGAAAAGGAGAGAGAGAAATGGAAGGAGGAAGAGCAGGAGGTGATGAAGGAGATGGAGAAACTGCAAGCGAATGGGGGAAACAGGATAAATGGAAGACGAAGGCCAGAGGAACAAGAGAGAGAGAGAGAGAGAGAGAGAGAGAGAGAGAGAGAGAGAGAGAGAGAGAGAGAGCCAGTGAAGGGGAAGAGAGTTAGAGAGTGATGAGAGAGATGGAGGAGATGCAAAGTAAGGAGTGTGAGAGTGTGGGGAGAGTGAAGGAATAAGAAAAATGAGAGAGAAAGGAATGGCTAGAAGGAAGAAGAGAATGCGAGAGAAGGGGAAGAAAGGAGGAGGAGAAGAGAGTAGATGAAAGGAGGAAAGGGAAAATGCGGAGAGGATGAAAGTGGACGGAGAAAGGAGGGAAGGGAAGGAAGGAGGAGGAGGAGGAGGAGGAGGAAGGAGGAGGAAAGTGGACGGAGAAAGGAGGAAAGGGAAGGAAAGAGGAGGAGGAGGAGGAGGAGGAGGAGGAGGAGGAGGAGGTACTACACGCCTCGACAGAAACAAGTCATGTCTGCATCTTATCTGCCCCGGCCAAAGCTTCCTGCTGCTCCACGCTCAGAAAAACGCGTCGCTGTGAATTGAATGGAAACGCGCAGAGTCTTGTGACAGGAGAAGGGGGCGACAACACCACGACTCTGCGCCCCACACTCTCCCCTCCCTCTTCCCCATACCCTGCAACACTGCTCATGGGGAGAGGGAGAGGAACAGAGGGAGCTTCTATCTGTAGTGTAGTGTCTTCAACTCGTTTAGTTCATTGTAAAGTCGCTCTCACAGTCATTATTGTCAAAAGTACATTCACGGTTACAATCACGAGTTCTCTTAGCACCGCCCCGCTCAGCCCCGTCTCCCTAACAACGTCTCCCTCGCTCACTCCGCCGCCAGATGCTAACAAGAAAACGCCTCCCGGGAACGCCCCTCGCGTGTACCTCACCGCCTCGCATGCAGACGTGTTGCGGGAAGTCCTCGCCGTGCTGCAGAACGTGCCTTCCTCAACGTAAAAATACCTCGCCATCCACTGAATCTCCTCTCCCGCCTCTCTCTCTTTCTCTCTCTCTCTCTCTCTCTCTCTCTCTCTCTCTCTCTCTCTCTCTCTTGAGCTCTTGCACCAGAAATCCCGCCTCAAACTTGGCCAGTTTTCTCACTCTTCTCCTCCTCGAGTATTTTATCTCAGCCAGGGTGTGGGGAGGGAGGGAAACGCGGCAAGGAGGAGGGACAACTGGGGATAGGGGAGAGGGTGCGGGGGAGGTAGGACGGGACTTGTCCTTCCTGGCGCGAGGGAACTTGGCCTCACTCGGGTGATTTTGGCCACAATTTGGTTAGGAATTAGTTGGCGCTTGGAGTGCGTCAGGGAAGAGCGGGAACACCGCCCAGCCGCAGCGCCGCCACGCCGCGGCGACGCTCGGCCTCGCCCCGGCGTTCCAGATTCCGGGCCGCTGTCACTAGACCTTCCGCTGGAACCAAATCAAATCAGCAGGACACGCGCCATGATACTGGCGATTATCCAAGTGTGCCGACCAAGGCTTTGCGGCAAAACTCCGCGTCAGGCCACAGTGACCCTCCGCCACAGGGCCGTGTGGCAGCGGAGGCACCCACGCTGGGCCTCGAGTCACAAACAAAGTGGTTTTGTTATCAAGAACAAAGATCTGATGCGGTGAACGTCGCTGAAATGTTTTTGTATCTTCCTTGAGGGGATCTGGCCGAGCTCCCCACCAACTTTTGTGTCTTTGTTGCCTTGACGTGTCCCGCTGTAGTACAAGTTTCCAGCGCGGCTGGCGGGGCGCCAAGTGCCTGGTGGGGGACCGGGCGGCGGGCGGCCTCGTGCCCTTTGTGTCAGCACAGCAGGGAGGCGGCGTGGCCACTATGAGGCTCCTTTGACGGTGTTGTTTTGGTCCTCAAGCATCGCCGGCCTCGGGACCCGCAATGGAAGGACCGGACCTTAGCGGGAGGAGACAAAATATGGATCGTGGAGTATTATTTTTTAAGTCACTTCTCAATTTTGCAAGAAGCGGCAAGTTCTACACCGTGGAGGCAGGAAGACTGAATTCTGAGACTTAAATATGTAAGTTCTCATTACGCATAAATTAATCTGTGAACGAACAAGTAAATCGCCATCCACCATGCGGCCAATCCCTTGAAGACTGTTGATGCACAGCTCCCCTGCCATCACGCCGCCACACTGGCTACCTAGTCCTGTCTCTCTCACCATGATTGCGCATGCAATTGATGTGCAAATCCTGTTCATCCTATCAGTAATTCTCCTAAGAACGAAAAATGCGACGTGAAAGTGAAAGTGTCCTTTTGGTGAGTCACCCGCGGCACCTCCTTACGATGACACGCCTGGAGAGGGAGGTAATGGTGACTTGTGTTATGGTGAGTGGCGGCGAGGTCGGCGTGATAGCGATGCGAGAGGAGGACAAGAGGGACGCGGGCGGGGGTTAAAATGAGGATGAGAAATACGAGGCCCATTGGCGGAGTTTCCTGGCCTACTTAGAGGCGTCTAGTGCCGCGGAGGACTCGGTGCCGCACTGTCTGCCACGACGTGCGAGTAGGAGGCGGGAGTGGGTCAAAACAAAGATCTTCTCGCCTGCCACTTCGCCAAGACAGACGGCCCATCCCCTTCATCCCAAATGCCTTCTTCCTGCCGCCGCTGACCCGCAGGTGAGGCATTACTCGCCGCCCAGGACCTCCACGAAATAGGAGAACCTTGCCGGATGCCGTGGGTCACCGCCTCAAGGGGGACGCCGCGCACCGCCCTCCACCTTAAACCGACGACACCGGGGCAGGGGGACAAGGGACAGGAGGGCCAGTTAGTAATGAAGGAGAGAGGGGAGGAGGAGGGTGAGTCAGAGTTAATTTCTTCACAAAATAACCCTCCTCCTTCTAGTCCCCTTCCTCCTCCTCCTCCTCTTCATTATCAGAATCCTGCATGATTTTTAAGAATAAACATCAGTCCAAAGCACTCGTGTCTTCATGGCAAGAGCTCGTCCGGGAGAAACCTGCGACGCTCATCTTGATTTGTTAAATAAATACAAGACACAGTTCTCGCCTCGACTCAGGATTTAACAGAGTGTAAAGCGAGAACTGCCTTAACTGGATCGACACACACGGCGGGGCGAGGGTTCCTGGCACGGCCGCGTCAGGAAGCCGGATAGCGTGAGGCGTCCGGGATGGGGAAGGGTGACTGAGACGGGGTGAGGGCGGGGTGAGGGAGGCCTGGGCAGTGGACGCGGAACAGCCTCCCCCTCGCATGAATCAGGCACGGGCTGAGCGGAACACATGCGAACAAGGTTTAGCGTCCATTAATCACTACCGAGGTGGGATAATGGTGGTTGTGGCGGCCGTGCTTCACTCTCCCTTCACGACAGCGGCGGGGAGCGATGGGGAGCGGCGGCACCCTCACCCTCCTGATTCCTTCCCGCGGCACCTCCCTACATCTCTCCTTCAATATTCCTCCTCCCATGACTCCACACGTGTTCCTGCTCCACGCCCTCTCCTGCAGTCCTTCCCGGCGCATCCTGATCAATAACAAGTACTAAACCTCGTGTCTTTGTCCTGTCACCCTGGACGCGAGACAAGGGACGCGAGCACTTCCCCTTAAGAGGCAAACGCTGTGTTCCCGAGACACGTACAGCCAAGAGCCTCTCAGCAGCACCCGCCGCAGCCTCTCCTCGTATGCTCGTGTCATGTCGGGGCTACAAGCGCGGCAGCTGCAGTTAGGGAGGCGGCCAAGCACGGGAGAAGAGGCGGCTTGGGGTGGCTGGCGTCCCCTTACGCTATATTGAAGGAGAGGCCGGTGTAAGCTAGAGGGAAAAGGGGGTAAAAGTACGCTATTTGTATTCCCCTGCGAGGCTCCACCTGCGTCCTGGCGAGGTGGGATGACGCTGCGGCAGTCTATATGTAAATACTCCTTACGGCTCCCTCCTGCAGCACTTCCCTGCCTCCTGCACTCCTCCCTCCCTCCACTCCCCAGCCCACTAGCCTTAATCTCTGCCAGCGTGCTCGCCTGCCGCCGCCCAACACGCCTAGCACGCCCACCACCACATCGCCGCCCATCGACACGCTACCCACGCCGCCTTGCCTTTCAAACACCTAAGGACTCCCCCCACCCCGACAGCACCTTTCCGATACACAAAAGGCTCCCAAACGTTACAGTGACGCGTTATGGAGTCCTACGCCCCGCCCCGCCCCGCACCTAGACTCCCTCTCCTGCGCCAGGTGTGAAGGATACCAGAGGGTTGAGGGTGTGCTGGTGTCAGGTGGTGCGGGAGTGGTCAGTGCGTGTCAGGGTAACAGATGGTGTTTGTACCTTTGTCAGTCTGGCGAGGGAAGGACGCGAAGAGAAGTAGGGGATCAGAAATGGGAGGGAAGGCTAAGGAATCTACTGGTGGAAGGGGAGGAAAATGTGGAAGAGGAGGAAGATATGGATGGGAAGGAAATGGAAAGGAGGTGGAGGTTAGTCTGTAAGAAGGACATTAGGAAAATTAATATAAGTATGAATAAAGGAAAACAAGAAAAGAAAGGAAAAGAAAATAGAAAACTAGGTGAAACTGGAGTCATGAAGATATAAATGAGAGTAGAAAGCTGATGTAAAATTAAAGAAAGGAAGGAGTGAATGAAAAATGGAATAGAGGAGGAAAGAGAAGGTGAGGAAAGGAGAGATGTGGAAGTATGGAACAGGAGAGGAAGTGAGAGCTTAAGGAGAAGATGCAGGAGAACCGAGTCTTCCCTCCCTTCTCTTCCCTCCCTCTTCTCCCACCTTCCTCCCTGCTGCCTCACACCTTCTAAGATTAATGGCCGCAGCTGTACACTAGAGGGTTCTCCGCCCCCCACTCTCTCCCTGCCTCTTCCTCCCACTCTCCCTCTCTCATCCACCTTTCTTCCTTTCTCCCTCACACACAAACACCCGCACACGGCTTTACTTGCTGCCTACCTCCACACACACACACACACACACACACACACACACACACACACACACACAACAGGGAATTCAGTGACACTTTTAAATAAGCTTGTATAGAATCTCGGTCGTAAATTTTCGCGGCAATGAGAAAATGTTTAGTTAGACGATCGAAATCTCCAGAACGAGCAATAAAGACAGTCCGGGAGTTTTATAAATATCTGCAGGTGTCAGTTTGGGTTTAGCGGCGTAAATTAAAGGTGGGATAAATAGAGAGAGGAAGCCACCGCGGCGATAAATATTGTGGGAGTAGAGAGAGAGAGAGAGAGAGAGAGAGAGAGAGAGAGAGAGAGAGAGAGAGAGAGAGAGAGAGAGAGAGAGAGAGAGAACAGAAAGTTACACACAGACAAACAGACAAAGCAACATACAGACACACAGACACAGACACAAAATATACAAAAAACTTCAAATCCAGGAACGAAAACAAAACAAACCAGAGAAGTAAAAAAAAAAAAAGAAAAGAAAAAAAAACGTAATATTACCACGATGACATTTTAAGTAAGTCGTTTAAGCAACAAAATATAAAGATACCAACATTATTTCCTTGTGACTCATCTCCCTCTCCCTCTCCCTCTCCCTCTCCCTCTCCCTCCCTCCCCGGCTCTCTCACAAAATCCCTTCCTGTGAGTTTATTCAAAGGACGCTTTACCTTAGTCCCCCCCAAACCGTGGCATCATGAGACTGCATTTTCTTTTCCGTGGGCAGAGAGAGAGAGAGAGAGAGAGAGAGAGAGAGAGAGGGGGGGGGTAAAGGGGGTAGTCTCAGCTCCTAGATCGCCTAACAGAGGGTTTAAATAGCTTATATTGGAGAGTTCGATTCTTTAGTGTCCATGCCAGAACCTGATACCATCTCACCTGAACAAAGCCTCTCCTTTTTCCCTCTCTCTCTCTCTCTCTCTCTCTCTCTCTCTCTCTCTCTCTCTCTCTCTCTCTCTCGTCTTTCCCCTCGCCTCTCTCTCCACCCGACTGTAGTTTTTTGCCGCCTCTATTTTATCCAGTGCGGGAAGGAGAATCGAGGCGAGAGAGAGAGAGAGAGAGAGAGAGAGAGAGAGAGAGAGAGAGAAAGCGGTGCAAGAGGTAGAAGCTACTCACTGGGAGGAGGAAGAGGAGGAGGAGGAGGAGGAGGAGGAGGAGGAGGAGGAGGAGGAGGAGGAGGAGGAGGAGGTGGAGGAGGAGGGGACTTTCAGGAGTTGGAGCGGCGAGGGTGTTGGGGTGAGAGGATATAAAAGGAGATATGTTGACTGGGAGAACAAAAATGGAGGATTGGGAGGACTGCGAGTCAGTTCAAATGGGTTAGGGAGGGTTGGAAACGGTAAAAGACGTCAGGTAAACATACAAACACGAAGAAAAAAAACTAATACGTCTACATAGGCCTAGGAGGGAGCTACAAGAGGCACGTAAATTAAATGGATCTAGAAAAAAAAGGCAAGGAGTGACTCTGAATACCAAAATATGGTAATAATTACTTGAGAAAAGCTTAAGAAATAACTTTAGTACGTGGACAAAGGCTTGAAGGGAAGTAACAAGAGGTCTAGTTATGAAAAAAATGAATCTAGAGGAGACGTGAATGGACTGTGAGAATAAAAAAATATGTTAATGAACGCTTAGGGAAGATTAAAACACCCAGAGGCAAAGTAAGAGATCCTTGGGTTAGTTAAAAGTAAAGTAGGGCTAATGATAACATCTGGAAAAACACTGGAGTGGTTTAATAAAGGATCTGAGCCTGTAAAAAGGGATCGGATGGCATAGATACTGAGTTCTGAGAGGCATGAGGAGGATTGAAGAGTTAGTTAAAGAGAAGAAAGATTAGAAGGACAGAATAATTATTAGAGAAGACTTGGAATAAACTGATAAGCAACACTGAATGGTATTGGTAATGAGTTCTGAACGGCACAAAGAGACAAAGGCATTCCAATATACGTTTATGGAATCAAAAAAGGCTACAATGACAAAATGATAACATGAAACTTAGAGGAAACTGAGACGAAACAATGAGAGAAATATATAAATTAATAAAGGAAAAGCAAAATATCTGATGAAACTACAAATATAAGTAACCACGAGGCAAGTAACAAAACCAATCAAATAATAAAGATAAACTAACAAGAAAATATAATAGACGTAAAAAAATCCAAAAGGCGCATTACAAAGACGTCTGGAAATTAAGGTTCTTGAATAATGGAAGTGACTGGAAAGGGACTAAAAAGGGATAAATGGAAACACAGGTCCTGAAAAACTTGGAGGTCTGGAAAATGGAGTAGATGGAAACAGTCTCGTTCAGGAAAACTTTAAGTGGGTTGGAAATGGAGTGACTGACAACGCTTAGATCGTGGTAAACTTGAAGAAAGCTGAAAAAAGCTTGGATAGGAGCACTCAGGCACTGGAAAATTGGAGGGGAAACTGGAAAAGGCGTGAATGAGAACACTTACCATAGAAAATTTGCAAAGGCTGGGTAAAAAGATGGGAACAATGAAGTCAAGAAAAGTGATGGATGGGAAGAACTGGAAAATATAAAGTGTGTTGGAAAAGAGATGAAGAGAAACATTTTGATACTGGAAGACTTGACGGAGACTGGAAAAGGGGCGAGTATGAACACAAGAGTTTGAAAAAAGTGAAAAATGGTATCACTGGAACCTGGAAAAGGGGAGAATGGGAAGACTGACCCAGAAATATAAAGTGAACTGGAAAATGGGTGAATAGGAACAATCTGGTCCTGGAAAGCTAGAGAGGGACTGGAAAAAGGGCGAATGGGAGCAATAGACCATGGAAAAGTGAAAAATGGAAACACTGAAATCTAGAAGTGGGAGGAAGAGAGCACTGAGATCTTGAAAACTTTGGAGGAACTGGAAGATAGGTGAGAACACTTTGATACTGGAAAATTTGAAAGTGATCGGAAAACAGGAAAATAAAACATAAGTACTGGAAAAGGGGTAGGAGGAAACACTAAATACTGAAAAAACACGAAGGAAACTGGAAAAGAGGAATGTGACACACTTAGATACTGGAAAAACTTGAGGGAAGCTGGTGAAAAAGGTAACTGGAACACTCAGGTACTGGAAAAACTTGGAGGGTTGGCAGGGATAAGGAAAGTTTGGAAGCCTCCAGTAAGTATTGCGGGTTCCAGTCCGTCAGGGCTTTGCGAACTCCGTGCCTCCTGGGAGTGTGAGGGTGAACGATTTCTGTCTGTAAATATCCACCCGTCATTCACTATTTTATCTCCCCTCGTGTCTGTTTGTCTGTCTGTCCTTCAGCCTCTGTCTATCTGCCTGTCTCTAGTTGTAAAAATCGGTCACTTCTCTCACTGTTTTATCTCTCTCTCTCTCTCTCTCTCTCTCTCTCTCTCTCTCTCTCTCTCTCTCTCTCTCTCTCTCTCTCTCTCTCCCTCCGTTACCTGGCGTGTTCTCCCGTTCCCTCGTGTTATGGCGCCCGCCGATCCATCTCCAGGCTCCCAGACACCGCTCATCATCCGCCATTGAGGATAACACTCCTAAACACCCCTTATACATCCATCCTACACGCATAAAAAAAGGTCCTACACCCACGCCCTACCTCGGCAACGCTGGACCGACCGGCAGGACCCGAGGGTGTGATGGCTATCGTCCCTCTGTCGTGTCCTCGCCCACTCTGCTGACACCACCACACCTGTGACACACCCACGAACACCTGAACGCCTCCCTACACCTCCACACTCTTGTACTGGTATAAGTATTTAGTGTCAGTATTTGCAAATGCTTCACCTTGCTTTGGAAAGATTGTCAGGGTTTATTGGAAGTTATCTGTAGTTTTAGGAGTTTTTTATGATTCTAGTGGTAAGTTAATTACGTCTATAAGTTATGAGTGACAGGAAACTCCATTGAAAACTCTAATCATCATCTATGGCCTTTGGAAACAGTGAGGGATAGGACAATGTTTCAAAATACAGACCTGGGATCCTTTCTTGTAATCTCCCGTGAAAAAATGGACTAATCGCCTCTGACCTTTGAAAACAGTGGACGACAGGAGAGCGCTTCACAATACTGACATGGATCCCTTCATGTTAATCCTCATCATTTTTTTCTCTCCATTTTTCGACTCTTCCTAGTGAAAAAAGCCAAGCGACATCGGAGTTTTTGTTAGTGTAGCTTTATCGTGAGTTGTAAGTCCCCCGTGTCCCAGTGTCTGCTTGTCAGGTGTCCAGCGTGAGGGATGGGCGACAGGAGAGCTGTTTGGAGTGTCCTAGTCCGTACCTGGGCAAGATTAGCGCAGATTTACTTGGTGTGCCCTTAACTCCCTTTGTGCCTCGAGCCTCACCTGACTGGCCACTTGCCACAGGTGAATGAAAGGGCAAATAATCGGAGCTAAAAGTTGGAGGTGAGAAAAAAGATTACTAAACCCTATACAAAATGGAAGGGTGAATTTAAAGAAAACGTAAAGCAGGATTAGAGGAAACGGGAAGAAAAGTGTACTGAACTGTAAAGGAAATGGAAGGTAAAATGAAAGGGAAACTAATAAAAACAAACAAAAAATCTGACAAATGGAAAGCGCACAGTGAGATTAATACTTCAAAGAAAATGAACATCAGGATTAGATATAAGGAAAAACGAAAATGGAAAATAAAAACAAAACGTAAAGACAATGTAGTGCACGTCTGCTATGAAAAAAATAATAAAACATCAAAAGAAAACGGACACGAGGATTAGAGAAAAAAAAAAAAAATATGAAGGAGAAAGAAAAGAACAAAATATTACACTAAAGAAAATGTGAAATAATAAAGGAACAGCATAAAGAAAATGCACTGCAGGAACTGAAGTAAAAAAAAGGAAGGATGGAAAGAGAAAAAAGGATACGAGGATTCAAGACAAAAGATATAAAGGAGAAAGACAAAAACGCGATAAAAAATGCGAAATAAAGGAACAGCGTTAAGAAAATGTACTGCACGCCAACTAGAATTAAAAAAAAAAAAAAGGGAGGAGGCAAAACGTGATGCAAATTTTATACAGAAGACAAGGACAGATGAACACAAAGCGAGAATGCAGGAGAGTAAATCCTTCCCTCATCATTATTCACCGCTGTGTTTTTTGAGCATAAATAGAAAACAGCAAAACATCGTAAAAGGAAAGTTAATTTTAAAACTTTCAGGCAAGCGAGAGAGAGAGAGAGAGAGAGAGAGAGAGAGAGAGAGAGAGAGAGAGAGAGAGAGAGAGAGAGAGAGAGAGAGAGAGAGAGAGAGAGCTCGGTAATGGGAAACGTAAAAGCAAGAACTTCCAAACTTCCTGCAAGACGATAGGGAAGAATAAAAAGAAAAAAAATAATGAAACGAGAAAGAAAATAAAGAAAAAATAATAAAATGAAGAAAATAACGAAGCACAGAATTTCACGACACGGAAAGAATAAAGATAAACAAAGAAATAAACTCACAATAGCGAAACTTCCTGTGTGACCAAACGAAGAAAGAAAACAACAGAAATAAAGGAAGAACAAAAAAAAATACAAAAAAAAAAAACATACGAAACAGTTACAAAAGAGAAAAACAGGAAAGGAATAAAAAATCGATAATATGAAAAAAAACCAGACATAAAGAAAGGAATAAAAAAAAAGAGGACTATGACAGAAAGTATATAAAACAATAACAAGAGACAATAAGAAATAGTTCACGGTTAATTGGGTAAGATTGGCATCGGGTCGCTTAACACTTCCGCTTGAGTCGAATGAGGCCGCGTGAATCCAACTTCGGGACAGTAGCGGGGCTTCATGAGACGGTGACGTGGAGGGTTCATGAGACAGTGACGTGGAGGGTTCATGAGAGAGTGACGTGGAGGGTTCATGAGACGGTGACGTGGAAGGTTCATGAGACGGTGACGTGGAGGCTTCATGAGACAGTGACGTGGAAGGTTCATGAGATTGTGACGTGGAGGGTTCATGAGACGGTGACGTGGAGGGTT
Organism: Portunus trituberculatus; assembly: GCF_017591435.1. NCBI lineage: Eukaryota > Metazoa > Arthropoda > Malacostraca > Decapoda > Portunidae > Portunus > Portunus trituberculatus. The sequence continues at coordinate 10,324,537 of NC_059284.1, forward strand.
CATGAGAGAGTGACGTGGAGGGTTCATGAGACGGCGACGTGGAAGGTTCATGAGACAGTGACGTGGAGGGTTCATGAGACGGTGACGTGGAGGGTTCATGAGAGAGTGACGTGGAGGGTTCATGAGAAGGTGATGTGGAGGGTTCATGAGACAGTGACGTGGAGGGTTCATGAGAGAGTGACGTGGAGGGTTCATGAGACGGTGACGTGGATGGGAGGTGGAGAGGTGGCGAACGAGGTAGCAAGCGGAGGAGGTGATGGTAGTGGAGTATGTTATGGGCGGGCCGTAACACTGACATTAGAAAGATTGTATTATAGAAAGGAATAAATGAAAAGAAATAATAACGATAAAGAAAACGGCAAAAAATAACCCAGCAATACAAATCAAATGAAACTAAAATAAAAACAAAGAAATCCAAACACCAAACACAAAAAAAGGAAGAAAAAAAGAAAAGGATAAAAAAAAAAAAATGGCAACACAAAGAAACTAAAAGAAAAAAAAAATAAACACCAAACACAAAAAGGAAGAAAAAAAAGAAAACGACAAAAAAAATAAAAATGACAACACAAATAAACTAAAAGAAAAACAAACACAAAAAAAGAAGAAAAGGACAAAAAAAAAAAAAATAAAATAAAATGCCAACACAAAGAAACTAAAAGAAAAACAAAAATTTCCAAACACCAAAACACCAGGAATGTATAAAAGTGAAAACGGAAGCTCAGGTGTAACACAGGTGAGCAAAACACGGATCCTACGAGGCGCGGCTGCAGGTGTGAGGCTCATTAGCGCCCGACGACCAGGTGCTTCCCGGCTAAACGTAAGACGACCTCCCTTACTGGCCACCTGATCCCTCCTTCCTACCTCTTCCCGCCTACTCCCTCTCCTCCACTTCCTCCTTCCCACACCCTTCCTTCCAGTCACCAGCGAGGGAGGGTAATTGTAAGGCGCCTGATGAGGGAAGGGAGAAGCAGGTGAGGTGAAAGGCAGGTGAGAGGAATGTGCAAAGGTGATCACTGCCTTATTCTTCCTTCCTCCTCCTCCTCCTCCTCCTCCTCCTCCTCCTCCTCTCCTCCTTCTCTCATTGCCTACCTGCCTATCTGAATGACTCAAGTACACACACACGCACACGCATACACATACACACACACACACACACACACACACACACACACACACACACACACGTTCCTTTTATGCAAGTACCCCCTCCATGACTTCCTCTCAAATATGGTTTAGCAAGAATACCAACTCTTATGTAAGGCAACACACACACACACACACACACACACACACACACACACACACACACACACACACACACACACACATACAGTTATACAGATAAATAAAAAAGAAAACGTTACTAATAAATCATTAAGCTTGAGTCAAAAGATTGAAATAAAACAAGCATATACCTCATTTAATCCCTGCAATTAATCATCAGCTGCTCCCCCCTCGCTTGTTCTCGGCTCGTGGATATTGAAAGTGAGGCTGGAAGAGGGAGGGGAGGAAGGGGTAAGAGGGGAAAGAGGGGGAAAAGGGGGAAAGAGGAAATGGAGGGTTAGACATGAGGGAAATAAAAAGTAGGACTAGAGGAATGTTGAAAGCTGATTTTGGGGTGAATGTGCTCTCTCTCTCTCTCTCTCTCTCTCTCTCTCTCTCTCTCTCTCTCTCTCTCTCTCTCTCTCTCTCTCTCTCTCTCGTGTTTACCTGCCTTCCCTGTCTCCACCACCGCCAACACCATTTTAGCCGTGATCCGAGCCTGCAGTGTTGATCTTCTTTATTACCTCTCACAGTCTTGTCACGATCTCCTCCTCCTCCTCCTCCTCCTCCTCCTCCTCTTCCTCCTCCTCTTCTTCCCTCCCTCACCTGCCCCCAATTACCTCTCCTCCCTTCTCTACACCATCCACTCTACTCCTCCTCCCTTCCACATTTTCTTCCTCTTTCTCCTTTGCTTCTCTTTTCTATTACCATCATCCTCACTTCTTTTCCTCCTCTCCCTGCCTCTCTCTCTCTTCTTTTTTCTTGTTCTCCCTATTGTTTTTTGTCTTTCTTTTTCACCCTCCGTCTACCTCCAGCCTTTTCTCCCGCCTCCACATTCCTCTCCCTCTTGCTTCTCCTCCCTCGTGGTTCTGGGCATAAGAGCTCTCTTTGTTCGAGTCCCTTGGCGTTCTGTACCCCCCTTTAGCTCTGTCTCCCTTAGAAAATGGAGAGAGAGAAAAAAAAAAGCGACCTGGTGTGATTTTTTTTTCTTTCTCCCTTGGCGTTTTAAAGTTCCGTGTTATTTATTTTTCAAGGTCGAGTTTATAAATGGACCTGCCATTTTGCCTTTTTTCTTTTGGGGGGAAGGGGATGTACAGAGCGAGGGGAGAAAGGGAAGGTGATCAATTTTTGTATTCTTTGTGCCGTGGTTTAGTTTCTTCTTTTGCTTTATTTTCATATTCTTTTAAACTTCTTGTGTTGTGGAATTCCTGTTTCTTAATGTATTCCCCTGTTTTTTTCCCCAGCTTTTTGTGTCACCTTGTTTCCCTTCTAACTCCGTGGTACAGTGGATCCGTGCGTGCTTTGGGGTCCGAGGGGTCTCCAAGCGCACGGGTTCGAATCCTGTCTACGGTCTGAGTGTAGGTTGGGCTTCCTCACTCTCGGGGCAACGGTTTCCTAGCGGGTGGGCTTTGAAATAGGAGGTACCCTTAATAAGTATCCCCTTTAGGCCATAAATTCCCGTGAAAAGCCCACATGGTATAAAAAAAAAAAAACTTAGACTTTGATAATAAAAGCAAATAATTCTACAACACAAAGAGTTAAAAAGTAAATGGAAAAAAAATGAAGATAGAGAGTAACTGAATGAATAAAGTAAGGAGGGAGACTTCAAGAAATTTGTCTCTTTCTTTTGGTTAACTCTCTCGGACCTGCAAGGGAACTGGCAACTAAGTGGGGCTTTTTCTATTATTTTTCCCCTTGGCCGGCTTTCCCCTCTTACATTAAAAGAGAGAGAGAGAGAGAGAGAGAGAGAGAGAGAGAGAGAGAGAGAGAGAGAGAGAGAGAGAGAGACAAGTCACGGTTCACTCACGGTTCAATCCCAAGATACATTTCACTGGAGACACACTGACGCTCACTCTCCACTGGTACTTTCACAGGCCACAGAAACGAGTAGCCTACTTCTTTACAGTATTTCTCACGTTAATAATATAGAAACCTTATCAATCTCCCACT
>NC_059284.1:10332749-10335249 GCF_017591435.1 Portunus trituberculatus
TTAATGACGAAATATAGAGTCCGATCTTTCTACCTGCATGAGAATATAAACAGTGTCTATCTCTCTGATTACAACGAGGAGCATAAGTTTTGCCATGACAAGGATAAGGAAGACACCAATTACTCAGTGTCACAAGAAGAACATCATCTCCATCCTCCTCTTCCTCTTCCTCTTCCTCCTCCTCCTCCTCCTCCTCCTCCTTCACTGCACGTATCACCTTCCCTTTGATAATTAATTGGAGGAGCCTCACCTGTACTGTCCCTCTCTGATAAAATGAAACTCCCTCCGTGCACTTAATGAAGAGAGAGAGAGAGAGAGAGAGAGAGAGAGAGAGAGAGAGAGAGAGAGAGAGAGAGAGAGAGAGAGAGAGAGAGAGAGAGAGAGAGAGAGAGAGAGTCGCTTTCCACTAATGATGCTAAAAAATATTGCACAAAACACGAATCTTCAGAACCCAATGGAGGAGGAGGAGGAGGAGGAGGAGGAGGAGGAGGAGGAGGAGGAGGAGGAGGAGGAGGAAGGAAGGAAGGAAGGAGAAAAAAGGAGAAAAATAGGATACAGCTTTCAAAATGAGAAAAGAAGCTTCGAAAATGTGAAAACTGCTTTGAAAAATGAGTGAATCAGTTTCGGGAGAGTGCGGAGCTGAAGCAGAGAGGAGAATGGAACACGCGACCAGAGAGAGAGAGAGAGAGAGAGACTTAAAATCTGTGTTGAACTTTCGTATCTTGACCTTGGAATTCTGACATGCAAGTTTCCACCCTCCTCTTCCTCCTCTTAGTCAGCATTTGGAAGACAAGAGGCGGGAATTCGTAGTGTCAACAAGAGGCGAGGTGTGGCGCTTTGCACTTTTACAATTTTACAACACAGCAAACTAGGACTCGAGGCTAAAGGGACGGGGCTTTTGTTTTTCTTCTTCCTCCTCCTTCTCCTCCTCCTCCTTCTCGTTCTCCTTCTATTCTTTCTCTTTTTTCTACTTAATTTCTTTTCTTTTCTTTCATTGTTCTCTCTCTTCCTTTTCCTGTTCTTTCTACTTCTTTTCCTTCTTTCTAAAATACATGAAATCTTAGTTTTTTTCTTTTCTCGTCCTTTTCTATTTATTTTCCTTAATTTACTTCCATAGTTCCCATTCTTTCATTCATCCCCCTGAATTAACCTTATTTAACTCCAAATTCTTTTTTTTTTTCATCTTTCACTCCTATTAAAAAAAGCTTCTCTCGGTTCCTTCTTTCTTTCATCTCTAGTCTGAGCAAACAACAAAACTGACGGAATCTTTGTTTTAATCTTTTTTTCCTTTCTTTTTCATAAACAACTTCTTTCTCATCCATTCTGTTCCCCTCCAAACCTAACTTGACCTCTTCCTTACTGTTTACAATCTAATTAATACTTCCATTATTCCTTACTGACCTCCCTCCTTCCACTAAACAACTCACCTCGTCCTTTCCTCTCTCTCTCCCTTAACCTTACCTAACCTGCACCTTCCCAGCCCCTGCTATCGACCCCTCCCATACAAAAACCAGTTCTCCTATCACCCATTCCTCCACTCTACCATTCACACACACCCAACCTCTTCCTTCCCCACCCACGTCCCCTTATTCCTCACCTTACCCTTCCATAACTCCTCCCATGCCATCTAGCACCTACCACTGCTCCCTCTCATCACCATCGCTTCCAAATGACACCCCGACACCACTTCCTTTCCCTCTCGTCCCTCACGCCCTTCTCTCTAATACAACACCCATCTATTTCCCAACGCCACACCAGCGCCCCCCTTCCCAGTCCCTCCCTGCGCCTCCATAACTCAAGCCCACAATCACGAAGGTATCCTACAAGCCCGAAATCAGGTTTTTAAACATCCTACCGTCGGCTACGTAAGAATCCTACACAAGAGAGGTCCTACGGGTTCCTGTAATGAGAGGTGCTGCGTTGCTCATGTCATTATATACCTTACGGACTCACCTTCCCTCTCTCCTTCTCTTTCTCTCTCTCTTCCTTACCGCCGCGCATGTTAAGGCCAACACAGAGCGATGCCACGTGAAGTCTTAAGGGTCTATGTTGCTTTGTTAGCGCATAGGACTTTAGGAGTTAAGGATATGGTTGGTTAGGATGTGTGTGGTGTAGAGGGGTATAAATATATCGGGTAATCAATATTAGGAGCATGGACGAGGATTATTTGTGTGAATGTAAGATAGTGTGGATCTGATGGGAGCCCTTTTTGGTGTGCTCTCTCTCTCTCTCTCTCTCTCTCTCTCTCTCTCTCTCTGTGTGTCCCTTGCTGAGTAATTCACGTGTACTTAGTCAATTAAGAGGTAGGTATAAAATGTTGCAGAGAGAGAGAGAGAGAGAGAGAGAGAGAGAGAGAGAGAGAGAGAGAGAGAGAGAGAGAGAGAGAGAAGAGAGAGAGAGAGACTAACGAACAAATTAACAAAGCAAACAAATAAATAAATGAACACACACACACACACACACACACACACACACACACACACACACACACACACACACA